>NC_141032.1:5117500-5417500 GCF_052040795.2 Danio rerio
GAACAGAATAGAATTGAATAAATCAAATAGAACAGAATATAATGGAAAAAAACAGAACAGAATCGAATTGAATAGAACAGAACATAATTGAATAGAATAGAACAGACTCGAATAGAATATAACAGAATTAAATAGAATAGATTAGAACAGAAAAGAAAAGAAAAGAACAGAATATAATTGAATAGAACAGAATAGTCTAGAATAGAATAGAACAGAATAGAATACAATAAAACAGAATAGAATAGAACAGAACAGAATAGAATTAAATAAAATAGAAAAGAATAGAATAGAACAGAATCAAATAGAACAGAAAAGATTAGAAATAAATGAAATAGAATAGAATTGAATAAAACAAAACAGAATTGAATAGAACAGAATCGAACAAATTCGAATAGAACAGAATAGAATTAAATAGAACAGAATATAATTGAATAAATCGAATAGAACAGAACATAATCGAATAGAATAGAATAGAATAGAATAGAATAGAATTGAATGGAACAGAATAGAAATAAATTGCACAAAATTGAATAGAACAGAATAGAATTAAATAAATCGAATAGAACAGAATAGAATTGAATATAACAAAACAGAATCGAATAGAACAGAATAGAACAAATTTGGATAGAACAGAATAGAATAGAACAGAATAGAAATAAATAGAACAGAATATAATTGAATAAATCGAATAGAATTGATTAGAACAGAATCGAATATAACCGAACAGAATAGTAATACATTTAATAAAATTGAATAGAACAAAATAGAATAGAATAAATCGAATAGAACAGAACAGAATTGAATAAAACAAAACAGAATCGAATAGAACAATAGAACAGAATCAAATAGAATAGAATTAAATAGAACAGAATATAATTGAATAAATCGAATAAAACAGGACAGAATCAAATAGAACAGAATAGAATTGAATAGAACAGAATAGAACAGAATCGAATAGAACTAAATAGTCTAGAATAGAACCAAATAGAACAGAACAGAATACAACAGAACAGAATAAAAAAGAACAGAACAGAACAGAATATTTGTCATTGTACAAGTATGAAATTGAAGTGCAAGCCTTAGGTGAACAAATATATTGTACAAAGATTTCAATGTCATAAATACAAAACAAGACATAAAATGAATATAAGTGAAATAAAAGCATGTCTCCTGCATGTGTGAAGATCCTATTCTGAATGAATAGGTGTAACAGTTAGATTATATATTATCGTACATTGTTAATTGGAGTTCCCACCTAAAGAATTGTTCAGTACTGTAATGCACAGTCAGTGTTAGCTGGCAGCATTTGAGTTGTTATGTGCATTTATTACTCTTGGGTATAAACTGCTTTTAGTCTAATTGTTAGTGCTTCGGCAGATCTGAAACAGACGAGGACCTGGGTGAGATCGTCCCAAATGTTTTGGGCTTTCTTAAGTCTCGACATCAAGCACAAATGTAATGTCTCTCACCTGCAGAATGAGGATCGGAGGGAAACTGATAGACTTTATGTGGATCGGCGCCATCATTCTTTTTGTCAGATATCATTTTGAAGCCTTTAGCGCGAAGAGCACTGCGAAAGTTTCTCTTCCACACAGACGGATCTCCATTCAATCTGCCATCACCAGCAGCGCTAGTCTGAGCCCACGCCTGACGAGAGATACAAAATTGCTTAATATTTTTTTTACTTAAACCTTTATTTTATTAGGAAAGCCTCTTGAGATTTGTAATTTCTTTTTTAAAGAGTGTCACCAAATGATAAACATTGGAGACTACACATGAAAAAAAAACAATAGAAAAATACAATTAAAGAAATACATCATTTAATTATAGCACCAAAACACATCCAGGCTACAAGTGAAATACTCAGTAAGATTGTAAATTATTTAAAGACATACTGAAAGCGTATAATAGTTTAGGAGTTTGAACAAGCAGCAAATACATGTATTTTTTTAGTTTACTGTGCCATACTATTAATAAAACAAGAAACATACTAAATTCTCTTCATTATATGTAGAAATCCATCAGCTATAAAAGGAAAATAGAGCGGTAAACTGTGCATTAAATACAGATGCATGCATTTTACACAAGCGTTTGTAGCTCCGCCCCATTTCGAAAAGAGCACAATCTCATTTGAATTTAAAGCGACAGTCACCAAAATTACACAATTAGGATCAAAGGCTAAAAGGGGCAAAGAGTTATAAAAGATTATTTGTGGGGTATTTTGAGCTGAAACTAAACATACACACTCTAGAGACAGAGACTTATTTTACAATTAAAAATGTACATAATAGGTTCCCTTTAAGTATCACGTTCAAAAACGTATAGTGTTTATTTAAACTATATTGTCATGACTGTCAGTGACCACCTGAGGGCGCTGTAGTTCAATGGACACTGAGTGGAACTACAGCGACCAAAAAGACTACATTTCCATACATTCTTTCGCACACACACCCGGTCTGTCATCTACACTGATTTACAACCACAGCTGTCTCCAATCTCCGTTGATTACCTGGACTATATATTCAGTCATTTATCCTCTGTTTGTCAGTTGGTCGTTGTCTCCCTTGTGGTATGTGTTTGAATCCAGTCTTGTCATCCTGTATCCAGTTTTTTATCTTATCCTAGTTGTCAAAGTCTAGTTTTAGTTTAGTCTGTTTGAGTTCCTGGTTTGTTTTGATATTTTGTACTTTGTATTTTTGTATTTTTTTGTCACTGTTACTGCACTATACTATATTAAATCTGCACTTGGATTCTACACTGAAAAAAAGCATTCAAAGATGATCGCTTGGATTTACTAAATTTTTTTTACGTTAAGTTGTTGTAAACAATTTATTTGCGCTGAATTTAAACAAACAAATTAAGTTGAACATTATTAAACTTAATTTGTTTGTTTAAATTCAACACAAATAAATTGTTTGCAACAGTTTTGCATGCAACACTTTTTTTCAGTGCACTAAAAAAAGTGTTGCATGCAAAACTGTTGCAAACAATTTGTTTCTGACACTATATTATACTATATACAGTATAATTTATATTTATTTATATATATTTATACTTTGTATTTATTTATACTATATATAAATATATTTATACTATATATATTATACTGCTGTTTAGTTACACTGAATATTTTTGCATTCACTATTTACTGCTTTTTTTTAAATATATTTATTATCTGTGTTTTGTCTCAGTCATTTTGTTGCTCTGTCACAAAAACAAATTCCTCGTATGTGCGAACATACCTGGCAATAAAGCTCTTTCTGATTCTGTTTAATATAGAAAAGTTAAGCATATTTTTACCTTGAATATGAGCACATCGTCGCTGTTGGAGTCCTGTCTCAAAGCGTGTTTCCAGGGAATGCTGAACTGGGTACAGTCTTCATTTTTCCAGCATACTCCAGGATAACGTCCACTCTGGATTTGTTCATACAACCAGGGCACGAACAGCGGTTTTGCTTGAGTCATGATGCAGTCAGACTATACAGCACAACATTCATCAATAGACAGGACCTGTACAAACAGCAAATCATGCTGAAACATCCACATGTTCAAACACTTTAAAAACCCTCCCACTTAAAAAAACACATGCTACAGCATACTTTACCATTTGATACAGTTTAATGTAGTAAAATGTAGTATACTGTACACCAGGGGTTCTCAACTGGTTGGCCATGGGACCCACATTTTTACATGGTCATCTAGCCGCGACCCAAAATACTTAAGAACTAAAATATATTTTAAGTAATTGTAATTCATTTGTATTTATCTGTTAACATACCCAGTGACCGATAAATCATAAGAAAATCACCAAGACTTACAAATAAACAATATTTTACTGCTGTCATTTTACAAAATGTATCAAATTATATAAATATTACAGAGTAAAACTGTCAAATACTGTAAACAGTGGTTAGGTTGAGGAAAGGTTCAGTTACCATGAACTAAATTGAACTGTTAATAAAACATTAACACTGATCCGGTTGAACAGAACAAACCAGCAAATTAAAGTAAAACAATTAAAATAATCATGACCATTTTTATTATAATCACCAGTTATTTGCTCTTCTGCTTTTGTGTGGGCTTTCTTGGCCTTGGCTACACGGTGAGCACAGTAAGATGAGCGGAGTGCCTGTTCTTGTTTTGAACATGAAGATGTTCGGCACTTTTGTGATGCCCTCAGCTCTTGGAGTCGTCTTTGAAAATAGTCCACAGGTTTGTCCTTGCAACTGGGATGTTTGGTTTCTAAATGTCGTTTTAATTTAGAAGCTTTCTTGTGAGAGCACCTCTCTACATAAGACACACTGAGGCTTTAAGCCTTTTTTGTCATCAATATATGTAAATCCACACTTTACATATTCAGGGTCGTACTTGCGCTGAAATTTCACAAATCAAACGGTACGGTTGTCGCAAAATAAAAGTCCGATATAAGCAAAATAAGTTAAAAATTTAAACTTTTGTTGTTTTTTGGATCACACATTCCGCGACCCACTGAAAATGTTCCCGCGACCCAGTTGAGAAACACTGCTGTACACAGTAGTAGCATATTACCAGTGTTGCGGAGGTTACTTTGAAAATGTAATAGATTACAGATTACAAATTACACTATTTCAAATGTGATAAGTAGTGTAGCTTTTCAATTCCTTTATAAAAGTAAAGTAACTGATTACATCTGATTACTTTTTGATTACTTTTAAGTTTCTAGTGGATTTTTCAACTAACACTGACCAGAGCGAGAGGTGGCAGTACCACACAAAAACACTTGTCAACCACCGTAAAACTGAAAGAAGAAGAAATCAGCGTTCTAGAATCAAAAGGCATCAGAATAGCAGCGCTTTAGCATAGGGCATCGTGCACATCAAAAACAGGCAAAGCAACAGATTAATATTATTCAACGTATTCAGATGTAACCCCATTTGTAATCTTTAACATTTTCATTAGTAACTGTAATTTAGTGACACATTTTTTCTCAGTAACTGTAATGAATTACTTTTACTTTTATTTTGTAATTAAATTACGTAACGTCTTTACATGTAACTAGTTACTCCTCAACACTGCATATTACTGTATTTGATACATCTTAAGCACATTGACTGTAGCACATTATAGTAAATACTGTGGTATAACTTACAAGTTACAACAGTAAACTAGTAGACTGTGGTTTTCATTCAATCATTAATTTTCCTTCGGCTTAGTCCCTTTATTTATCAGGGATTGCCACAGCGAAATGAACCGCCAACTCATCCAGAACATGTTTTACACAGCGGATACCCTTTCAGCTGCAAACCAGTACTGGGAAACACCCATACACTCACACATTCACACACTCATACACTAGTTTACCCACTTCACCTATGGCGCATGTGTTTCGACTGTGGAGGAAACCTGAGCACCCGAAGGAAACCCACACCAAGACGCGGAGAACATGCAAACTCCACACAGAAATGCCAACTAGACTGTGGTATATTGTATCATATTATTGTATATACATATTAATATAGTATTTATATTTTGTTAATATATAAATGCCATACTATATAAATATCTGTAGTGAACTGATCAACACATTTTTAGAAGAGTTGCTTGCTAATGGGGAAGAGTGTGTTCTTCTGTGTCTTATAATGTACTAAAATTATTTACTGTGGTTTAATACAATTCAATACACCAAAACATGGCAATCAAGGTTATTAAGTCTAAAATGCTCGACACAGTGGCGCAGTAGGTAGTGCTGTTGCCTCACAGTAAGAAAGTTGCTGGTTCGAGCTTTGGCTGGGTCAGTTGCCGTTTCTGTGAGGAGTTTGCATGTTCTCCCTGCGTTTTTGTGGGTTTTCTCCGGGTGCTCCGGTTTCCACCACAAGTCCAAAACATGCGGTACAGGTGAATTGGGTAGGCTAAAATGTCTGTAGTGTATGAGTGTGAATGAGTGTGTATGGATGTTTTCCATAGATGCACTCTAAAAAAAAAGGTTCCTAGAGGTTCTAAATAGAACCTTGGGGTTCTATACTTGGCCAGTAGAACCTTTTACCCAAAAAATTTTTGTTCTTTGAGTGCAAAGAACCTTTTTGATTAAAATGGTTCTATAGTTTTTGATTTATGACATAATTATCTAGTAAATATTATAAATAATTATAAGCTATATCACAGATATACAAAGCTTTTTGAGTCAAAACCTAATAAAATGAATGCTGTGGTCAAAAACTTTATCAGTGTACAGTATGATGGGATTTTTTTTCATTCAGGTTTGCACATTAGCATATAACTTATATTATATATACTTAATATTTAACATTTTTAACAAATTCTTTTGTGAAATAAATAAAATAACCAGTTTATTTATTTAGACTGTGCAGTACCATGTTTTTATGATTTAATAATTTATTTAAAACTAATAATCATCGTCGTGGACAGGTGGTGAAGAGCCTCGAGAGTGACGGTTAATTTTTCGAAAGGAGAAGTCCACCACAGATTCATCATTCACACTATATATATATATATAATTAAAGGTTTAATATTTCACAATACATTTAGCCTGCATTTTTGTGTCCTTTATAAATAACACCTGATCTTTCATCTATGGATTATTAAAATATGTTTGGTTTTAAAAAGTTTTAATAATATCCAGGAATGGACTGGCCATAGGGAGAACTGGGACCTTTCCAGGGTGGCCTAATAGTCAATCTAGCCTGCCACCGTGACTCTGGCCTGCCGCGCATACACAGACTCGGTGCAGGCACGAGCGCTGCACTGCTACCTAAATAAAGAACCCTTAAATGGTTCTAAATAGAACCATCTAACTTGAATTCGAAGAACCATTTGGGGTTCTATTTAATGAACCCTAAAAATTGTTCTATTTAGAACCTTTTTGGGGTTCCATATATGAAGCGCTTGATAGAACCATTTTTGGTTCTATATAGAACCGTTTCTTTTAAGAGTGTGGGTTGTGGCTGGAAGGGCATCCGCTGCGTAAAACATATGCTGGATAAGTTGGCGGTTCATTCCGCTGTGGTGACCCCCAGAATAAAAAAGGGATTAAGCCGAAAAGAAAATGAATTAATGAAAGTCTAAAATGCCCCTAAATATCCATATATATTCCTATTGTTGGCACACAAAAATGTAAAGATTATCACACACATACTGTATATTGTGGTGTAGTGTTTTTAGAAAAGTTACTTTAGTGATTAATGTAGTAATGTGTTTACAACAGCATTTACTAAAATTACCACAAACTACTACATCATTGCAATTTATAATTTACTATATTAAGGTTCAAACACACTTTCACATGTTCTATCTATGTTCTACTTTCACACAAACACATGTTCTATAGTAAATTTACTCTAAAATACCATAGTATTTTTTAATATACGCCAGCATTAAACACATTTCTTTTAATGTCAGTGATTTAATTCATGAACTTAATATTATTAACATTTTCTAACACATCCTAAATGACACTTTAGTATTAAAAATGTACATGTCTAGATAGACAGAAGGCATTACCAATAGCATGAAGTCACGATTCATATAATGATGCAATCACATACACTCACTGTGATGCAACATTACAACTACAAACCAAGTTGAAATATCCACGTATGCATATACAAACTCTCACAACTGCCACACATATCCTAAAATGCAGTAAAATATAAATCCGGAATTACTATTTATTATTATTTCATCGTCTAGTTGGCTTGACAGTAACGTTAACGTTAGCCTATAAACATTTTATGACAAATCGCAGAGGCCATTTTAACTTCAAAAAGTGCATGCATATATTATTGAATAATATGTATGTAATAAATAAAACAATGTCATTGTTCATATAATAACCCATTAATACGCTACAATAACAAAAGTCCCGTGGCTGTCAATGGTAACTTACCTTGCAAACAGAAGCGACAGTTGTTTGTGGCCTCGTGTGTTTTCAGCGAGCTCTTCCTCAGATGTAAGAGATGTAAGTAGACAGAACTGCTTGTCAATGTTGTTTTAATACTGAGCTTTATTCAGCAGACTGTGCTTTACGATCAGGTTTTAAACATTACTCGGGAAACCCATATCAGTTTCGATTTCCCCTTTTCGCGTCATTACACACGTCACCGTAAGTTATTTTACCCTGCATGACCACAAGATGGCGGAGACGACCATTAAAAAAGAACGTAAACAACAGACGATTAAAATGTGTTTTCGTGTGTGTCAGGCCTGTCGTTGTTTATTTAGCACTTTAAAATAAGATTTATTTGTTTATTGGCTACATTAAAAAATAACAATGAACAATACAGTTCACCCAAAAATGAAAACTGTCATTAGTTAGCCTACTTCCCTTTACTTGTATTTCTTCACAAGTCTTTCTTCTGTTGAACACAAAAGAAGGTATTTTGAAGAATGCTGAAAACCGGTAACCATTGACTTTCCTCAAGTTAATGGTTAGCGGTTTTCAAAACTCAAAAACATGTTTGGAACCACTTGAGGAAGAGTACAAAGAGAGTAAATGTTGATTATTGGGTGAACCAAATTCTTTAATGTTCATTTTCTTTTCGGCTTAGTCCCTTTATTAATCAGGGGTTTCCACAGCAGAATGAACTGCCAACTCATCCAGTTTTTACGGAGCAGCTGCCCTTCCAGCCACAACCCACTGTGAAACTCCTATACATACTCTCACACACACTCACAGAGATGCACACTCATACACTACGGCCAGTTGTAGCTTATTCAATTCACCTGTACCACATCTTTGGACTGGGGAAACTGGAGCACCCGGAGGAAACCCACACCAACACAGGGAGAACATCCACACAGAAAAGCCAACTGACTCAGCAGCGACTCGACCAGCGACCTTCTTGCTGTGAGGTGATCGTGCTACACACTGCACCACCCTGACACCTATACATACCTAATATACAATATTCAAATCTAAAGTTATTAATATTAAGTGAACTAGCAATAAAAATGAAGAGTTCTGTTTTATTTACTATGGTTTGCTCATATTACGTTTAATAATGTTTTACAAATGAAACTGAATTATGTTTACAGATTATTTTGCATTATTTAAATTTAATTATTTCATTAATTTTCCTTCTGCTTAGTCCCTTTATTCATCAGGGGTCGCCACGGCGGAATGAACCGCCTTAAATATATTTAGTTAATTTAATTTGAATGGATTAATTCAATGACTTTAACACATGTTTCAGCTGTACTCCTATCAGAGATGTTTATTTCAGAGGACCCAATATCCCACATTTATTTGTTTATTCATATACATGAAGTGCTTAATATTGCACAAAACATTTTCGTTTACTTTTTACAGCGTCTACTTCTACTTTTCACATTATAAAATAACCAGCAAACATTAGCAAAAATGTTAAATCAGTCAAAACATCTGTTAACAAAGCTTTAGCTTTTAACCTAAAAACAATCCTTGCAGTTTAAAATGAAGAAAGCTTGTATTTACAGTTTTTAGGGGGTCAATATAAACAACACGAAAACCAAAGACATTTTAAAAATGTTTTTAAATTAACAATGATATCATTTAATCAAAGCTATATTAATTAACACAAATTTAAAACATTTCACATTAGATGTATTTATACTGTATTTAATCTAGAGAAGGTGACACAGAACAATCTATTAATCCTGCCGTGTATTTATTAGTACTTTATTAACATAATGTGGACAAACAAACTCTAATTTGTTGTTTTTAATAATCAATATTGTGACTACAAATGTAAAACCTACAGTAATCCTCACCTTTCTCCATAAGCAACAAAACAACAACAATGATAATCATTTTTGTTTTAATTAAATCATTATATTTATAAATATAATTTCCTGCAAATCTATGAATGTTTTCTCATTTGAAAAACCACTTCAGTGGCACTCTACTGTACTTTTTACACATTTTTCTTCTAGCTAATGTGATTAGATTGTAGTACTTCCTGGTTATGCTTTCTGAAAAATATCCTAAACCACTTCTGACTGTTCATGTTCAGAAAAACCAAGACATTTTATTACACCTTTGAAAAGTTCCTGTTGGAAATACCACAATAACGCAGCTAAATTCCTGGCCTGAACAGAAGATAAACAAAATGAACATAAGCAAAACCAAAAGGGAAAGCTGTAATGAAATCAAGCTTCGAAAAATCAAGAAAAAGTACAAACGTTTAGAGAAATGTCAACTGGATCTGACATACAGTTGAAGTCAGAATTATTAGCCCCCCCTGATTTATTAACCCCCCTGTTTAACGAAAAGCAGATTTCTAAACATAATAGTTTTAATAACTGTTTTATTTTATCTTTGCCATGATGACAGTAAATAATATTTGGCTAGATATTTGTCAAGACACTTCTATACAGCTTTAAGTGACATTTAAAGGCTAGGTTAATTAGGTTAACTAGGCAGGATAGGGCAATTAGGCATTGTATAGCGATGGTTTGTTCTGTAGACTATAGAAAAATATATATTATATAGCTTAAAGGGGCTAATCATTTTGACCTTAAAATGCTTTCTAAAAAATTTAAAACTGCTTTTATTCTAGCTGAAATAAAACAAATAAGACTTTCTCCAGAAGAAAAAATATTATCAGAAATACTGTGAAAATTTCATGAATCTGTTAATCATCATTTGGGAAATCTTTAAAAAAAAATTTAAAATTCTCGGCATCATCTCCTATCTAGCAAAAAATGCATTTTGCTCAACTGGAACCAACAAAGACCTCCAACATTTGAACTGTTCATAAAACATAAATGAAACAATGCTCTTGGAACAATATACATACTACTTAAAAAACAAAGGGGATGCCTTTCAAAAAATATGGATGCCTCTAATGATCCTCTCTATGAACACATCTGATGTATGTTCACAATATGTGTGACCTTAACCACGGCATAACTATGTGTATTATGTTTTTTGAATTTTGTTTGTATGTTTATTTATTTATTTATTATTATTATTTTATTTATTTAATTATTGATTTTTTTTTCTCTTTGCCTTTTGCTGCTATACTTGTCTACTGATACATTTGTCTTTGCCCTTTTTTGTTTACGTTTGTATGTTCATTAAAACCAATAAACAAAAAAATTTAAAAAATAAATAAAATTTAAAGGGGGGCTAATAATTCTGATTGCAACTGTAAGTGTGTGTAATCGATAATTGAGCTAAATCAATAATAGGCCTTTGGAGAAAAGCAGTGCTTTATCTGAGACAAAGTAGTTGTTGACGGTTTTATTTGTTTGTCAAATACAGGGATAGTCCATGTACAGAAGAACCGGGAGATTTTTGTTGTCAAGAGCTGTACAATATTTACACAAAGGCTTTACTTTTGAAAGAAGCACAGTATTAGATTGTTCCAAAATAATACTCAGAATACAGACAAAAGACAAACAAATAAAAACAAATTTCCATTTTAAATAGTACTAATACATAATCCCTCCCTAATGGGAACCAGACGCTTTGCTCTCACTTTCACTTCCACGCAATGTTTTTTTTCTCCTGCTGTAGAATGCACTGCAATAATAACAATACCGCTTGCGTAGCTTGAAATAGTTTGTTCTACTCTGCCTTGCCTTTCTCTTTTCCGTAACAGATAAAAGCAGATAATACATTTCCCATTGTGTCTCCAACCACCTCACCTTTCAAGAGCAAAAAGGAAGACAGCTCAGAATGTGGCATCCATTTATAGCATTATTAGAACCGTTACGAAGCATTACTGGGTTTGTACTGTATGTGCGAATTCCTGTTAAAAACGTCTTTATAAATAATAAAAATGTATTACTTTAGCTCACACTTGTTTCACGCGTGTAGACTAAAGCGTTGAATGTCATCACACATGTCTTTGCACGCATCTTCCCACGTCAGCATTTCCGGTCCGCACTCGTTTATAAAACAGAACCTTCACTCGCTCTCGCTCTCGATTCAGAAAAAAAGCCAGAATAAAACTGCTTAAAAAATTACTGGTGTAAAATTCAGTAACAGACTTCTCCTCTGCTAGCGTCGACTCCTCCTGTCAGTAATTTCCCACAATGAATCCGTCAGTCCGCTCAGAAGTATAAAGACTCCACACAGTATAATCCTCCATGGCTCTGTGTACCGTTTCCTTCGGGCCCGTCTTAGGCCATCTCGGTTCGGTCACGTCCGTGTGCAGGGATGAACGGCCTCGGAGGGAGTTAATAATCTCATCATCGCCGGTCCTGTATGAGAGCCGTTTGAAAGAAAACGTTTCTGTAAATCCCAGGAGGAGGACAGGGGAGCTAGGCGACAATAAATCCAAGCGCTTTGCAGATTGAGGCCGTCTCCAATCCTCAACACTCCCGTCTCTGGTTTTTGGGTCTGTCCTACACTTTGGTGCTGAGGGCCATCAGCTCCAGGAAGGAGTTGAAGAGCGTCTCCAGCCAGTTCTGATTGGCCATGCACTGCTGAACCACTTCCTCCTGTCCTGGATCTTCTGATGCCTGCTCTATAGTGTTCGTCTGAAAGAAAGCAGAGGTCTTCATTAGCTATGTTTTCATCCAAAGATGCTAATTAAACTTACGCCAGGGTTTCTGCAGGTTTCACAAAGTCAAATTTAAGGCTTTTTAAGACCATTATAAATGAAATGTCAAACCTATACAGGACACTTTTATATTGTATCATTCACTCACCGGCCACTTTATTAGGTACATCTAAAATTTCAGCCAATTAGGTGCATCTAGGTGCATTTAGGCATGTAGACATGGTCAAGACGATCTGCAGCAGTTTAAACAGAGCATCAGAATGGAGTAGAAAGGGGATTTAAGTGACTTTGTACGTGGTTGTTAGTGCCAGACTGACTGGTCTGAGTATTTCAGAAACTGCTGATTTACTGAGATTTTCACGCACAGCCATCTCTAGGGTCTACAGAGAATGGTCTGATGAAGAGAAAATATCCAGTGAGCGGCAGTTCTGTGGGCGCAAATGCCTTGTTGATGCCAGAGGTCAGAGGAGAATGGCCAGACTGGTTTCAGCTGATGGAAAGGCAACAGTAACTCAAATAAGCACTCGTTAAACCGAGGTCTGCAGAAGAGCATCTCTGAACACACAACACGTCCAACCTTGAGGCGGATGGGCTACAGCAGCAGAAGACCACACCGGGTGCCACTCCTGTCAGCTAAGAACAGGAAACTGAGGCTACAATTCACACCGGCTCACCAAAACTGAACAATAGAAGATTGAAAAATGTTGCCTGGTCTGATGAGTCTTGATTTCGGCTGCGACATCAAATGGTCGGGTCAGAATTTGGCATCAACAACATAAAAGCATGGATCCATCCTGCCTCATATCAATGGTTCAGGCTGGTGGTGGTGGTGTAATGGTGTGGGGGATATTTTCTTGCCACACTTTTTGGCCGTTAGTACCAATTGAGCATTGTGTCAACGCCACAGCCAACCGTATTGTTGCTGACCATGTCCATGTTGACCATGTTGAGTATTGTTGCAGACCATGTCCATCCCTTTATGACCACAGTGTGCCCATCTTCTGATGGCTGCTTCCAGTAGGATAACACCATGTCATAAAGCGCGAATCATCTCAGAGTGGTTTCTAGAACATGACAATGAGTTCACTGTACTCAAATGGCCTCCACAGTCACCAGATCTCCATCCAATAGAGCACAATTGGGATGTGGTGGAACGGGAGATTCGCATCATGGATGTGCAGCAACTGCGTGACGCTATCATGTCAATATGGAGCAATATCTCTGAGAAATATTTCCAGTACCTTGTTGAATCTAAACCATGAACAATTAAGGCAGCTCTGAAGGCAAAATTGGGTCTTTCCTGGTACTAGTGGGTTTATTAGGTACACTTACTAGTGTACCTAATAAAGTGGCCGGTTAATGTATTATAATTAGTTATTTCTTAGCCACATTTTCAACAAATTCTCAAAACAAGCAAACCCTAGTTGTAACATAAACATTTTTCAACACAACTCATCTTTAAGAAAATCTATAATAAACAATGTCACACAACAGTCTGTCCAGGTCAGTGCGCTCACCATATATGGACTATAAATACACATAGAACCTTTTAACAAACATTATTGTAAGGACGATAATAAAACCACATTGGTAAATAGAGTTATAAATAGAGTTTTGTTAAAAGTTCTATTGAAATGGATTGCTGGTTGTCGGATTGGGCAGCTTTACATAGATATAGGACAATTAGGACCTGTTTACAATTATTTAAGACCTACAATACAAAATCTTAAGTGAATTTAAGATTTTTTAAAGCCTTTAGTTTTTCTGAAATGTAAAACATTTTTAGAGAAAACAGATTCTTTAAATGTGTGTGCATCATAATGTGCCCATTAAGCGTGCAGGGATCATGCAGGATCTACCACTGTAGTTCAGTTCTTACCTCTTTCTTACAGTGTAAGAAGGTGTGGTATTTATAGTGATGCAGTGAATGGTAGAGACTGTAGATTCGACACATTTCTGTTGACAGCTTGAGGTCCTGGAAAAGACAGACGTGGAGACGTGTTAGCATTTAAAATAGTCTCTGTGTTGTTACTTTTAAATACTAGGGCTGTCAATGTAATTAATATCACGTTCAATGAATTTTCAACATTGTTACATCCGTTTGCAGTCTCACATGATCCTTCAAAAATCACTTTAGGCTGGTTTATACTTCTGCATTGTGATCGCGCTGACCCAGTGAATTTATACTTCTGTGTGCTGTTTGTGTTGCTCTGCAATAGCACTTCCGAAATGCTAGCTGGCAGTAGGGCTGGGCGATTTAGCAAAAAAAAAAATCTAGGTTTTTTATAAAGTTTGACCAATTCACAATTTCGATTTTTTTTTGATTGTGTAACTAGTCTTCTCAAAACATTAAAACCACATGACTGAAAGTAACTTGAAAAACCATCTGGTTATGGAACATTGTATTTTAAAAGGGCATGTCAAAAAAAATCGGTCAAGGTGTAAATAAATGTAAAACAAATTAAAGTTAAATTAAGTTAAATAGCGTTGCTGAAGATTTGAATAAGAAATATTTGTGTAAATAATGCAGTTGCAGGAATACAGAGGTATTTTTTTTGCAAGTTTTGCTGAGCCTAGGAAAGATTGGCTGTCAGCTCGGCTTTGACTTTGTCTTCTGATTGAATGACAGGTTGTAAAGCTGCTGCCTTTTTCTTAAAAAGATACAGTGGAAGTAAAGGACTGAACATGGAAACTGTAAAGCCTAATTTAACCCAATGTGTGAAGTTGTAGACGTATAGCAGGAGTAAATACAAGTACCAGATGTGTGTCTAATATAAAATAATATATTTAATCTATTTTTCTTTTTTCCCCCTTTTAAATACCGATCATTTGATGCGCTTTGCTCCACTCTGTATTATGCTGCCTGATCAGTCTGGTTTTCAACTAGGTCCGCTAAATGACGTCATGGGGCCGGGTACTTTCATTTTCACTGCTACAGTCCTTCACTTCTACTCATGTTCAAACCAAAAGATTGGCGCAGTTTTTCACATGGCAGGCTTTTACGTCCTTCATACATGTTGAGATCGAGTTTATCGACTTGAGTGAATGTCTTGATAATCCACACAGAAGTGCAACAAGTAAAATCCTACATGACTTCACGCTTTAACAGGCAGTCAAGCAGGTCGCACACCAGAAGCGCCGCGACACGGCGCGGACATGACAGTTTAAACCATCACACACCAAACGCGCACATTCACATGATATTTAACATGAAACTAAACAGATGGCGCTCTGTGGGCCAGCTGAAAAGAGAACTGCTTCGTGAATCGTGGCTGGGTGTGTGTATAGAAACCTGTTTAGAATTCTAAAATCCATGGCGTGGTGCTGTGTGGCACGTCGCCGAGAGGCGCTTCTGGTGTGCTTCCTGCTTCATACAGAGAGTGAACCAAAGAGCATTGGTGCAATTATAATGTATAAAAATTTTTTTTTTTTTAAATCGCGATTTCTCGATTTGATTAAAAATTAAATAGTCTTAAAACGTAAATTCGAATTAATCGAAAAAATCTGAAAAATCACCCAGCCCTAGCTGGCAGTATGTTTTTTTATGTTCCTCTCTGTCGAGTTTCTTCACAGGTGTTTTGTTTTTTCTGAAAGTATCTAAAACTAGCTCATTCAGAGCGGGAACTAGCAGATGTGCAACAACTTGAATCATAAGGTGAACACAAAACAAGTTTCCTTCACAGGACTCGGCACTTGTGAAAACTCGCTCCATTGTGTTTGCAGCTTTCAGCACCACCCACACTAGGCAAAGCGACCAAGCCATCCAATCACAGAGCTTGCTCAAAGCGCCGTTACATTTTTTTGAGAGGTGCGTCAGCACCGGACCATAGGCGTGCGCTTGACGCAGAAGTATAAATCAGCCTTTATAATGCTGATATTCAAGAAATAAGCAGAAGCTTCAAATCATTTATTTGCAATACAGTGTTGGCTGGAAGGTTTTGTGTTGACCTGTGGTTTGGGAACACTCTTTTTAATGCGGTTCAGAGTTTTGCGGTTGTAGCATTCTCCTCCCAGCCTGACCCTCACCAACCCCGAGTCCAGAGGCTCCGCTGTTATCTGAGGGAACGTGTGAAGAGTCTCCTGTAGAGCAGAAGCAGGAGAAGACATTCAGGAAACAGAGCTTTCTACAGGGTTTATACAATGCCTTTCAAGTGACACACATGTGACATAGCAGAAAATAAACTGTAATAAGCCTAATAGCGTTTTCTCTGCTGTTGTGAGGTCTACCTGACTAAAATGGCTTAGAATTATTAGCCCTCCTAAATTATTCGCCCCCCTGTTTATTTGTTTTCCCAATTTCTTTTTAACGGAGAGCAGATTTGTTCAACACATTTCTAAACATAATAGTTTTAATAACTCATCTCTAATAACTGATTTATTTTATCTTAGCCATGATGACAGTAAATAATATTTGACTTGATATTTTCAAGATGCTAGTACTCAGCTTAAAGTGACATTTAAAGACTTGGCTAGGTTCGTTAGGTGAGTTATGGTAATTAGGCAAGTCATTGTATAACAGGGGTTTGTTCTGTTAACAATTAAAATACATATTGCTTTTAATATTGACCTTAAAATAGTTTTTTAAAAATTAAAAATTGCTTTTATTCTAGCCGAAATAAAACAAATAAGACTTTCTACCAGGAAAAAAACATATTATAGGAAACACTTGCTCCTTGCTCTGTTGAACATCAGTTGGGAAATAATTGATAAAGAAAAGAAAAAAAAAATCACAAGAGGGCTAATAATTTTCACTTCAACTGTAGGCATGGATAAATGTATAACAAAAGTGAGTTACAATTCTGTTATCAAAATTGAATCGGACTACATCCACAGAGAACTGTTTGACCAGAATGTGGACTAAAGCTAATAATACTGTAAATAACCAGGGCTTGACATTAACTTTGCTGATCATCAGCCACTGTGGCTAGTAGATTTCCAACATTACTAGCCACTTGCCATTTTAATACGCCACAATTTTGTTGTTTGGAAAATATATTTTATATGAATAAATGTGACTTTGACATACTGGAATTACTTGATTTAGATGTTGTGTTGTCTACATGCCTCCTCATTCATTTCACTTTTTGTGTGTGTTGTGTATTAGCTTGCTCAGTGTGCATGAGCAAATTTGTTGTGTCGCAATGCATTTAGTTTTTATTTCACATGACTTTTTTAGGGCTCAAAATTAAGAATTTACCAAAATTATCTCTGACCACACCAAAAAGATAATTAGTTATTTGCCAAAAATTTTAAATGCGTCAAAACATATGAAGAAGGCCTGAATCTGATTTGAGTAAATCAGAATCCATGTGATTTTTTTCCTGCTTACATACATGGGTACTAGAGCTGCACGATTCTGGCTAAAATGAAAATTGCGATTTTTTTTGCTTAAAATAAAGATCACGATTTTCTCACGATTCTGTAGATGTAAAATAAATGTATGGTAAAAACAAACATAGGGCATAACATCGATAATAATATTATGTGTAGGTCTACTGGTTTCTATAAATAATTCTATTCTACTTATAAATCTGATGTTGAATTATTATGTTTGTGATATATGCTTGCAATCTGTCATATTAGACAAATTTATTCTCTGGTAAAATCAGACATTTGCCATTATCAGATTATATTCAACTATATAGGCTCGAGTAGTTATACTGACACTGTAAACATTTATTTTCATGCACAACTGTGGGTTCACTATGAAAGAAAAAACATTTCAAATGCTTGCCGTAATCATAATGCGATATGATCATTTAAATGAAGTGCACACTTTTGGTTTCATTTTGACTGCTAAGTTCATACTTCGCGCGGCTCCCAAACGATCACTCTGTGCCATAAACAGAATATTATTTACAACTGTATTACCTGTTACTCGCAACATATGCAGGTTCTGTTCACTAAAGTAGGCGCGCGCGTCTATTATTAAGTAGAGCGCGCGCGCCCTCTCTATAACAGCTCACGGTCAGCAGCTCACATCACGTGTGATTTTCCCGGCCACGAAAACATCATTATATAAAGACAAAAATGACATTATTAGGTGAATTATACCTTATAAATACAGTATGTGACTCATTCGTGTGACTCATCATTTGGAGGTGTCAGTGTCACTGAGCAACGTGTGTAAAACGACGAAGACTCGTGCAGCCGCCTTTTCTTCTCTCCTGAACTTGAAAATATGATTGACAGAATCGTAGAAATGCTGGATTAAGATCGTCTAGGGGGTCGAATCGAGATCGCGATCTTTTAGCGATTAATTGTGCAGCTCTAATAGGTACATAGGCCATATCCCATTTGTGCCGGAATTGGCTCACTTGAACCATGAACCAGTGTAAATGCAGCCTATATGAATTCCTTACCAAACACTGGTGCTTGTGAATGTCCTTGATTTTTATGCAGTGGTGATTGTTGCTAAGGCACAAGCAGAGTAAAGCAGTGACTGAAGAAAAGAATCAAGCAGGCACTAATAATATCTGCACTACCTGGTGCTGGGAGTTCATGTTGACTCTCTTCAACAGCTTCCTCTTCTGCTCGCTGATAATGCTGTCGATCTTGCGCATTGGAGGAAGATACAACTCATCTGAAATGGGTAATAATACAAGAGGAAGGGTGAATTTGGGCTCGTGTTTTGATGATGGCAGCAGTAAGCAATGACTCTGGCATTACCTTCTGTGTCCTCCAGAGCCTGAATCATGTCCGGGTCGAGCGCCGTACTGACCAGCATCTCCACATAGCTGCGGTACATCTCGCGCATCGCTCGCGTGTTCAGGCCAGCCTTTACTGACACTGCTGGACACACAGGAAAAGACACACTCACATTAGCACTGCATGCTATTTCATGTAACAGAGTAGGGGTGTCAAAATCTAGTATTTCTTTGGTGCACCGCAATGCAGACACGAACAATTCAGTATCGGTTCAGTAAGTGAAGTTTATTTATAAACAAATTTCGAGAGGATCACGTGCTTATGATTGTTCACATCTGTTCCAACTTTTAACTGATTATCTTATCAGACGATTCTTAACTCACTATTAATAACCAGACTTTTCTCATCTCAATATCTTCGTCCAATAACACCCCCCCACACCCAACCCTACTTCCCTCCTTTCAAACGGGCGTCACGGTGGCCAGTGATTAGCGCTGTTGCCTCACAGCAAGAATGCCCCTGGTTTAATTCCTTTCCAAACCAGACGGCATTTCTGTGCGGAGTTTGCTCGTTCTCCCCGCGGTCGCGTGGGTTTTCCCCGGGTCCTCCGGTTTCCTCCCACAGTTCAAAAACAAGCACCCTAAACAATTCATCTAAAATATTTTAGCTACACTCTGAGTACAACTTCTCAGCATCCATATCTGAAACTGAGCTACAATAAGCAAGAGGGGGAGTCATCAAGATCTACCTGAGCTCAAACTCCCCTCTCGCCTTGCAACGGGAGGGAGCCCAGGGCTCGAGGATCGTATAAGCTCAGGGCATTCTCCCGGGACAGCACGCCAAATCTAGCAAACTAGATTATCAATCATCAGCTAAGTGTGAACTCTTGAATAGATATCGGTTCATAACTGGTTATTACGTAGTGACGTCATTATCTCATATGCGCTTTGTGGCAATAGTTATGGCAAGGGAGGTCAATTAAGGGTGCTTTCACACCTACACTTTTGTTTCGGAACCAGTCTCGTTTGCCCAGTTAGCGTGGTACGTTTGGCATATGTGAACAGGGCAATCGCGCTCTGTTCCGCGCCAAGGTAATTGCTCCGAGACCGCATGAGTGAGGTGGTCTCGGCTCGATTGAAACGAACCCTGGAGCGGTTCGATTGCAGTGAGAAAGCGATCCTATCCGAGCGCGGTTATATCACAGTGTTTTATGGATATGTAATAGGCATAAGGCTATATGAAGAGATAATTATCAGCATGGCAGGAAGTTTCACGAGTCTCCGGATGCCCGTAAACGAGTGATGTTCTCCCGCTAATCCTGCGTCTCCCTCCCGGTTCTCAAATAGGCATCGTTGCGCACCCTTCACCCCTCCCTACCGCGTCTCTCCTCAGACACGTCGCGTGCGCGCACCTTGTCAATCACTTAACCACCACCACTCCTGACAGCTGAGCGGGACGCTGCAAAATAAACCCTGACACTGACCAATGTGAGGAGAGTTTACTCACACGTGACTTGTTTTAGCTCTTTTGGTCCGATTAGAAACTTTGCAATGTGAAAGTGAACCGCTCCAAGAGCAAAGAGCAACAGTGTAACAATTGTAATCTCTGTTTCGGAACAACTGAATCGATTCACAGGTGTGAAAGCACCCTAAAACACTCCAACAACTTAAGAAACAGACCACTTGTGCCTGAATGCTTACAGTCACAGGCCTTTCGGGACACGCACATTGAGATATTGATGCTGAAACTGCCCTACATGCTGCATGCCACGCTGACTCATCTACTCACTTTCATCCTCGCTTGCTGAAGAGTCCGACTCTGATGACGAGGGCACTTCCTTCAGCCACTTCCTGCGCTTCTTGGGCGGAGGTTCTGCCTTTACCTTTGCTGGCTGAGGTTTGGCCGAGCGCTCGCTCTTCTTCTCCTGTGCGCTGCTCTTCTTCTCCTCCTTCAGCCTCCCTCGTTCGCTCACCACTGGCCGTTTCTCAGGTTTCTGAGGTGGCGGCGGCGGAGGAGGAGGAGGAGCCAGAGCTTTCTTCTCCTTCTTTTCCTCCTTCTTGTCCTCCTTTTCCTTTTTGTCCTCCTTCTCCTTCTTGTCCTCCTTCTCCCTGGTCCTGAGCACCTTCTCTTTGTCCCGCTGCTCTCTCAGCCGAATGTTGTTCCTCTCTCTGGTTTCACGCGGCTCTCTAATCTTCTCTCTGTCTTTCTCAGCCTTCTCTAAGGGAATCTGGTTGTTGGGAGGTGGAGTTAATTTCGGGACCGGTTGAGACTGTCTTCTGAAAATCAAAAGAAAAAAAGACTAAGCTATCATTCAAGATCTATAAAATAAAGCAAACAAAAGAAGAGAAATCAGTTTATGGGTTTTTGTTGTTTGTAAGATACGGGCTGTGTCCAAAATAGCAGACTTCCATACTATACAGTAGGTTAAAAACAGTATGTCATAGAATTAGAAAAACAGTATTACTATTACTTCCGGCGAGATTCTGAAGTGTGCATCCAATAGACACTACGCTCTCCCACAATGCTTCGTAAGAGAATTCATGAATGAAAGTGAAGCGGCACAACTGACGCAGGTGGGTGATGTGACGATAACAAAATGGCAGATGTAGTAGTACAAGTAGTACATTTACATTCAAATGTAGTACCTACTGAGTAGTAGGCAATTTCGTACACAGCCATGATTTAGCCAAGTAATATCACAAAAGGACATTTTCCTGAATATAAACATGAGTAAAATAAAGTATGACTTGACTTTTACGCTGGCAAATATGATGTGTACACATGCAAATCTAACATAAGTATCATATCATGTCTACTAGGGGTGGAACGATTCATAAATACACAGGTTCAGTTTGTATCTAGGGTTGGGTCGATAGAAGATTCCATCATTCATCACTGATGGCCGATAGACATCACGATGCCGACCTGGCATCGCGATCCTCCACCCTGCCCGTCACGAAAAATACACACGACCCCGTTACACGTCTTATTTAAAAAAAAAAAAAGGCATTTTAGAATGAAAACGATCCGCATCCACAATGGCGTTTCATTGAGCATTTCTGAAAAGCCTTTTTACCACTATACCGCTGAAAACGCACATCTTGTGACCACACACTCTTTCATGCGCTGCAGCGTCTGAGCTCCAGCAGTCTGCACGTGCTTAAAGCACAAAACCCCAGAGCAGTGCACATCGGACAAATTATCATGGATGTACCGCTGGATGGCGTCTCACTATAGTTGGAAACATGATATTTAATTAATCCAGTCTCTAATGACTCTTCGGTCTTTTGAATCTATCAGGTAACGTATCACAGAGTCAGTACACTGCTTCAGTCTTTCACTTTCACGCGTGTAGTAATTTTAGTGAAAACCTCAGACACTGTTGGTTGGTTGCTGTTAGTTGTGCACCTTTTTTACAAACCAAGTTTGTTGATGCCATAATAACGACACAGATCACTCTGCCTATTCATGCCAGAGTCTCGCGGTAAAAGTGATTGACAGGTGATAATTTGTGTGTAGCTTATCTTTATTTATTTATGATTTGGTTATGGGTAAAACAAAGACCATGTGGAACAGGTAGTTGAAACGGTAGGCTACAAATTATTAATTTGTTATGAATTAACTATTCATAAATAATGAATTCACCGCTGCCTACGACGGCGATACCATCGACTATCGTGATGTTTCACATTAGACATTGTACGATGACAAATTGGTCGACATCCCCCATCTCTATTTGTGTCACAGCTCTATGGTCATATCTTATTATTTGACTTGATATACATTGTAAGGGGAGGCAGGTTTGGTCAGTGGGTAGCGCTGTTGCCTCACAGCAAGAAGGTTTGAGTCCCGGCTTGGTCATTTGGCATTTCTGTGTGGATTTTGCATGTTCTCCCCGTGTTGGCGTGAGTTTCCTCTGGGTGCTCAGGTTTCAAGTCTAAAGACATGCGCTATAGGTGAATTGGGTTAGCTAAATTGTCTGTAGTGTATGTGTGTATGTCCTGGTCCCCCAGGTTAGGGGTTGAGTGTAGGGCTAACAAACCCACCTCGTAAAAATGAGATGTTACAAAACACCAACATGGTGCGGCTAAATATCAACTTCGATATGAACGGCCCTCAGAGTAAGTGTGCATTGTAAGAAAGCTGTCTCTATAGTCATTGATGTGGCAAAACGGAAAGGTGGGTCTCAGTACCTCAGGTTGAGACTTGGTCTGTGCCAGGGCTTTCGGGAACACACCCTTACGTAGTCTTTTTTGTTTATGTTTTCCAGAAACTTCACATAGAGCCGCTGGTAGCGCTTTTTAGCATCTCCAAAGTAACCCAGATACTAGGAGTAGGGAGAGAATTGTGGAAGAAGAGAACAAAGAGGAAACAAAGTGACATAGGTTAAATCACAGAATTATTCATCCAATCATCAACCATTCACTCTACTTCATGTCACTCCAAACCTTTAAAATCTGCCTTCAAACCACAATTGTAGGATATTTTTAATTATAATTTGAGATATTTCCGGTGCATCCATTTCAAGTCAGTTCACAAAAACAAAACTAGATAAAAGTATTTAATCAGTTTATTGGATAAAGCAATTGTGTCCTTTAGAGGGCTTGAATTAAACAGCCTAATTTATATTAATATGTTATTATAAAAACATCATAAACATGTTCATGCGTCAAAGTTCTGGGTAAAGAGACTTTCATTAAATTCATGTGCTTGTCATAAGGATTAACACATTTCTTATGGGTTCAGAACAGCATGCATTCAAGTCAATTATTTTAATTTTGAGGTTTAAAGATCCTTTTTTTGCACTGATAAATATCATACCGTTCAACATGCATGGTTCACTTTTACATTTGTGAATGATTCTCACTGCCACAATTTATAGAGTGCTCAGAATATTTGCATGATAATAACACAAACTAACAGTAACCTTAATACAGCTATTTTAAAACCAAACACTAAGCAATAAAAACACAGATGTTTCCCATTGCAAACTGCATTAATAAATGAGCTGAACACATAACAGTAAAAATAGACTCACATTGCTAGTTGCACAAAACTGTCTTTGCCCATCCTTAATCTCAGGGGAAAACTTCTGCAGCAGAGCTTTCTGTACACGCCAAATGGGAGGGGGCTCTCGTCCAGTCCGAAGGGCCATCTAGGGAGAAATGACATTAACTTAACCCCTGGTACCCCACCAAGCAATTTTGTGTTTAACAGATGTCTAATAGACATCTAAACATCTAGGCCAGGGATCACCAAACTTGTTCTTGGTGGTCCGGTGTCCAGCAGATTTTAGCTTCAACCATAATCAAACACACCTGAACAAGGTGATCAAGTCTTACTAGGTACACTTGAAACACCCAGGCAGGTGTGTTGAGGCAAGTTGGAGCTAAACCCTGCAGGGCACCGGGCCTCCAGGAACGAGATTGGTGACCCCTGATCTAGGCTAAAATAAGCCCAAATTTGGGCTGAGAGTAAAAATCTAGTAGATCTCTAAGAACAGCCCGAAACTCGACTAGTCATCAAATACACAGAACAGACTGACTATGGAGTCATTCATTCTATTTAATGACGAGTATTGGGCTTTAGTCGGATTGAGGTAATCAAAAATCGCTGTTTACATGATAAACTCTTAATCAGAGTATTGTCTTAATTGTATTAAAATCAGAGTATTGGTGTCCATGTAAATGCATTTACTCCCTTCCCAAACGTAGCCTTATTTTAACCAAGTTGTTTGTTCAGACATCGATGAGATGTCTGTTAGATTGTTTTAAACATAATAAATCCTTGCAAGGACTACACCATATATTGCATCACCACATATGACTTTTACACTTGCTAACAAAGATTTAAAAATAAGCTGAATATCTAAAAAGGACTTTGATGTACCTTCAAACTCCTGATGTCCTCAATCCGTACCACAAACTCGTCCCTCTCTCTGAAAATGCCTTCGCCTCCACTCTCACTCTCATCCTCATCAGTCTCTCCAACAATAGCAGCACTGCTTTGTTTCTGTGCCAAGTGCAATGGTAGAATTTGAGGTGCAGGACGCTCTTCTGGGGATTCAGGCTCTGGAACTGACTCCTGGACCGGAGGTGGACTAGGTGAAGGTGGGTTGGAGGAAAGGTGAGGTTCTGCATGAGGAGGAGGTAGAGGAGATGGGACAGGCACAGATGGAGCCACAGGACTACGTGGAGGTGAAGACTGTTGTGGTGGTGATTTCTGAGAAGGAGAAGGATTGTCCTCCTGTGGCGGGACAGGAGATGGAAGGGGGAGTGGAGGAAGCGGTGATGCCGAAGAGGCAGAGGAGGGAGCAGGAGAAGAAACTGCAGGGAGTGAAGTCAGAGCTTGGGATTCCACGGCTTCTTTAGGTGAGTCTGCAAGAGAAGAGAGTATTGTTCAATTTTAATCTCAGTAAAATGCACAATATGAAATGTAAATTACATAACATTTTCTACAAAGCACTAACAGTGTAGATGTCCGATTAGGCATGGGATGATAACCAGCTTTAAGGTTTACCATGGTTTAGAAAAGTCAAGGTTTTAAAACTAAAATCTTCTGTTATACCGGGCCTAAAGTATATTTTGCTTTTTTATGCGTCTTTAAGACTATTTTATTTAATTTCTTATGGCCACAGGAGAAAAGAACCTTTCACATCATAAGCTACCGTCAGCCATCGATTCAGGAAACATTTGAAAAACAAATCACTTATAAACCAACATCCACGCATGCTATAGTCCTGAACAGTGGCTTTACTTTATACCCAAAGAAAAGAAAGGTATCCTAAGATGCCTTTTCAAGTTGCAGAGAAATCTGAGTATTTTAAACTAACTTTAAATGTTTCTTGGAATAAAATATATTGTGTTCAGTGGGGGAAAAGTAGCTGTTTTTACCAAGAGATTAAAAAAAAACACATTTTAGAGCAGTAATCACAAAACCGTGATAACTGTATATAGGGTTTTCATAGTGTCAAAATCTTAAACAGACCAATGCCTATGCTCAATTTTGACAAAGTAGTTAAAAATATATTAAAATATGTGACAATTCAAATAAGTTGGGATGTTGAATCACGATATGATTTTGAACTACAGGGCCCATTGTGTTTCCTGCAAACATGTGCAATATCGCTGATCAAACTAATAGTTGCAAGTGATTGCGAGTGTGGGTGTTGATATTGAGGAAGCTCCATCCTCATTCAAATCAGAAGAGTGTCTGTCCATGGAAGCCAAATGTCTTGCCATTTCATCAAACAGGAATGTACTTTGTTTAATGTAATCGGTATAATATAATTTATCTCACTCACAAGTTGACAACAAGCAAATCCGAACAATTGGAAAATTCGTTTTTTTTACATTCTGTTTTTATCTCTCCCCTCCTAAATTTGTTTAGAACTTATGTATGCAACTATAAATAAAGAATGCTTTCTTTCAAAAAATGTGAATATGCTGAATATTCTTTAAAAAACCCAAGCTTAAAAGCAAGCACAGTTCAAGTTTAATTAAAGCTACTTACATTTCTGACAAAACTGAGTAAGAACTGAGTAAATCGTTACATTCCTATGACAAAGCATAAGTGAGTGATGATGTTACTGAAGTCATCCTAGTTACAAAACAAATAACTCTCACCTCCAACTTTGGAGACAGACAGAAGCTCCATATCTGGGACTTTATCCTCCTTGTCTTCTTTCTCTACCTCGTCTATGTCATCCTTTTCTTTGTCATCCATTTCTTCTTCCTCCTCTTCCCGTTGTATTCTTACAGGCTCAATAGAGTGGCTATGGGAATGTGAGGGTTGGTGTTGATGCATTGGTGGTTCAGGGCTGAGGGGTGGTGGCTGCTGTGTTGGTGTCAATGGTTCGGGAGCAGGTGGAGGAGGTGGTGGTGGAAGTGATGGAGGCTGCATTGTGGAGGTAATTTGAGGAGTATCATAAAGGGCAGAGATTGCTGAGGAGATGCTCTTTTGCAGGTCCTGGTTTTTCCCAACAGAGTCCTCTTCGTCGGATGAGAATGAGGGCAAAGTCTCAAGATTTCTTTTGAGCTCTTCATCCAATCGCTTGCATGGGCTAGGACAGCCACCCAAAGACAGTCCTCCATCACTTTCACCATCTCCATATCCAGATACAGCTGCCGCAGCAGGTGGGGGTGGTGGTTGAGGGGATAACGGGCGAATGCCTCCACTTTTCCCAGGAGATGCATCTTCATTTCCAGCACTGTCCACTGAGCCCGTTGACATTCCTGATGGCCTTTTTCCAGACTTAAGAAAATCCAGAAATGAGGCAACAAAGCCAGTCTTCTCTGACTCTTTCTCTTCCATCTAAATATAAAGAGACAGAATTTATAATCAGATAGAAATGTACAAATACGCCCAAACCCCCCCCCCATATAAATTCTACAATGCATTATCATACCTCTTGGGATTTTGACTTCTTATCTTGAGGTCTGTTCATGTCAGGCATTCCAGGTGTCCCAGGGCTCAATCCCAAAGATGGTGCAGAACCTAGGGAACCATCTGAGAGAGCCGGGTCAGTGCCTGACAAGGAGTCTGTCCGTAACAAGGCATCAGATGATGACAAGGTTCCAACAGGAAGTTTAATCTAACAGGGAGAGACAGGACATTTTAGAAAAAATTCCTGTAAAGTGATTCAAATGGAAGAATTTTTGTTTTTAGTCAGAAATTACAAAAACTAAATACATGAATAAAAGTATATTAAGAATTTACCTTGATGGGTTTGATTGGCTCCTGGTGCTGTGGCTGCTGCTGTGATTGGTGATGCATTTGCTGCTGCATGTGCTGCTGATACATCTGATTTGGATCTTTATTGGCTATCTCCATGTCCATCATAGATTCATCCCGTCTACCTCGGCCTCTGCCTCTTCCTCTGCCTCTACCTCTTTCAGGAACAAATCCTGTTCCATACTCTCCCATCATAGCCCTGGGTTCTGGCAATGGGCGTATACGTGGTCGCCCACGTGGCCTTGGAGGTCCTTCTCGTTTAGGCTTTGTGGGCTTCCTGCCTCGTTTCTTCGGTCCATCCTGTGGCAATAGCTGAGGAGGGGGACCAAGGGATGGGTATCCAAAATCTAGATCACCCATTAAAGGGCTTAAAGTTCCCCCTCCCACTCCACTTGATTTGCGACAACTCGACACAAGGTCTGGTATCAGATCAGGAAGTCGGCTTCGGCTGTTGAGGCGAATATCAGCCGGGACATCAGCCTTATCCTCATCATCCTCAAATTCATACTCCTGTGCATAGCTTTTCTTGGGCAAGGAGTTAGGATCAGGTCTTTCCTTCAGCAGATGGAAGGAACTGGACTTCAGGAGCTTCTTTGGGCGAGAGGAACAAAAGATTGGAGAGGTAAGACCCCCGGATCCAGACCCAGATCCCCCAGTACCTCCTATTTTGGCACCAGATCCTTCCCCAACAGTTCCAGTTGTACCCATTCCAAGACTGGCTGGTTGAGATTGGATCAATCCAAGCTGCTCTGTGTTGACTGTTGATGGGAGCTCATGAGTCTTCAAGGAGTCAAGATCCAAATGCATGGTTCCATTGTCAGGTTCTGAAAGATCATGGCAATACTGCCCATAGCCCTGGTCACTGTGATGGCCCAGCATATCATAACTTGGACCTGTATTGTCTCCCCCTCCAGGTGTTGTTTTAATTCCTTCCATTCCCTCCTGCACTGTTTGACCAGATGCAACTCCATCTTGACCCTGCCCTGGACCTCCTGAGCAAGTGGATTTGTAGTCCTCTGGGCAGAACATATCCTCCATTCCAGGAAAGAATGAACGGTCCTCATCTGGGAGAAGAGAATCAGGAAAGCAAATGGATGTTAAAGGAACAAACCTCTGGCTCTGTTGGCTTTGATTTTGGTTTGATTTTACTGCTGGATTTCTGGTGTCAAAGTGGGGCTCTCCTTGATGCTGGTCAAGTGGAGCTTGAGGAATCTGGGAGTCATGAGAGGGATGAGATTGCTCTTGTTGCTGAGAAGCTGCAGAGGAGGCTTGTGGAGGAAGATGATGATGACTCTGCTGATTAGGGTGTGAGGGGAGAGGATGTTGATGGTGGGAGTTAGGATGTTGAGGACCTTGTGAAGTTTGCTGCTGTTGGTGGTGATGGTGCGATAGGTGGTGTCCATGAGAAGTTGTTGATAAACTCATGTCTGGCTCAGGAAGATACGGGTGTAACTCAGAGGCATGGTGCTGTGATTGGTGGTGAGACGAAAGTCTTTGTTGTTCCTGTGACTGGCGCCTTTCTACACTTCCTGCTGCTGCTGCTCCAGAATTCCCCCGGTTTCCTTCACCTCCTGTCCTCTCATCAACCATTGCACCCTCTTGGCTTGATGTCCGAGAGAGGGAATGCTCCAGCATGTCAAGTGAAGACACGGTGTTAGACTTAGGGCGGCTCTGGTCTTGCTGCTGGGAACTATGACCATAGTGACCAGCTGCTTCCAAGGCTTGAGACTGAAGCTGAAGTTGGAGTTGTGATGTCTGGGGCTGGGAATGGGTCTCTGCAGACACAACTCCCCCAGTAGCTTCCATAAGAGACTGCTGGCTTACAGAATGCTGCTGTTGCTGAGGGTCTATTTTGCTGCGGGTATGGGAAAGCACAGACTGCAGCAAATGAGAAGATTGGCGAGACTGGTCAGTGGGAGAGTCCATAAGTGACTGTGACTGAGAGTGGTGCTGTTGTTGCTGCGGTTGTTGTTGATGTTGTTGGGGATGAGTCTGATGATGCTGAGTTTGCTGTTGATGCGTTTGTTGATGCTGATGGTGATGTTGCTGCACATCAGGTGTCTTACGCATGTAAGCCATATCTCCTGAATCTTGAGTCTTTTTCTGAATATCCATGTGTGGGTGAGAGTGTAGATGTGAGTGCGTGGGTGTGTGTGGAGTGTGTTGATGGTGGGAGGTGGAGTGTTGAGGAATGGAGTGTTGGGAATATGGGTCACCACGCCCATAATGCACTACTGATCCCAGAGAATCGTGATGATGATGAGGATGAGAATGTGTTTGCTCTGAACTTCCTCGTCCTCCATCGCTTACAGTTCTGTTGCTCTTCTGCTGTGATTGTTGTTGATGTTGCTGTTTATGCTGCTGTTGCTGCTGCTGATGTTGTTGCTGTTGTTGTTGGTGTTGCTGCTGCTGTTTTTTTAGGGACATCTCCAATTGACTGTCCAGTCCAGCTCCACTCCCTGTGCCAGAGACGGCAGCATTAGAGGTTGCACTATGGGTTCGAATAACACTCTGAAGGTGGTACCTCTCTTCTGAGCTTTTGCTCATCTCATAAGCAAGCCCCTTATTTCCATCCTGAGCTGGAAGGCCTGGAGTCTGCTGGGTGGGCTGGGAAGGATGATGGGTTTGAGCAGGATGGTGATGGGATACTTGAGGAGCAGGACTCTGGGCTTGAAGAAGGTGTTGAATGAGGAAATCATCATCAACATCATCATCCCCTTGAGGCCTAGACTCTGTTACACCAAGTATGCTGTTATCAGTCTTTGTTTTGGGAGGAGCAGAAGAGTGGTAAGGTTGTGATCTAGGTCCTCTTGTGTCTGGGTAGCCTTGTGGAGAAGGCAGAAATGAAGGTGAGAGAACAGAGGACAGATATTTGTTGGATCCTGTTCCAACAGGTGACTGAGCAGGTCGTGAAGGTGCTGGAGAATGTAGACCAGGGCGAATGATTCCTGAATTGCCAGATGGAGAAGGACTGGAATCAGGCATGTGGTAAGATCCACCACCTCCTCCACCTCCCACACTGCTGTTGCCTCCAGTTCCTGTACTGCCCCCACTACTACTACCACCAGTTGTTCCACCACTTGCACCTGACCTGAGAAGGGCAGGAGAGTGTCCTGATGCACCATAACCCATTGATGGACTTCCAGCCCCTCCTAAGGATGGTGGCAGAGACCCATAACCTGAATCTGATCCATATACTGATTCTGTTGAAAATGACTGACTTCCCATATTCCCATACCCTTTAGCAACTCCAGAGGTCCTAGCTGAAGGCAGATCATGAGCCTGTGGAGAACTGAATCCCCCATATGACTGGGAAAGGTGTGATGGAGGTTGACTTGGAGAGAAAGATTGCGGTTGTGGTTGAGGAGGCGTCTGGCCTGTTAGACCACCTGATGACTTAACTGGAGCCACTGGGGATCCATAACCAGAGAGGCACGACTTGGGAAGGGTTTGCTGGGAGGAATTAGTGGAGCTTTGTGGGGGCTGGGAATGTGACTGTGGTGGTGGGGGTACAGACTGTGTTGGTGGCTGTTGGCGAGAAGATGCAGAGGCAGAAGTGGAGGTTGGAATGGAATTAGACTGACGAGCACTTGCAGATGCAGAGGAAGATGAAGACGATGATGATGAGGATGAAGCAGAAGAGGCAGAGGGTGGTGTGTGAGGGGTTCTGGAAGAGGATGCAGATCCAGAGGATGAGTAACCACTACTGGAACTGCTCTTTGTCCCCTTTCCTGCCCCTCCAGTGGATGAGGATGAGGAGGACCCATAGGATGGCTGTGTTATCGGTCTGTACTGCTCAGTCCTAGGTGAGGGTTTATGGTCTGAGGAGGGACTGTGTTCACCTAGAGGACTGCAAGAGAGACCAGCATGGCGAGTGTGAGTGGCTTGTTGATATCCGGACACCCCACAGCTAAGGTAGTGCTGGAGAGGGTGAGGTGTGGATGAGGGGGCTTGTGCTGGAGAGGGACGCTGGTAGTGTTTTATTACACTGTCCTGTCTTGGTACTGTCCGCTCTTGGGATGTTGGCTGAGGTGGTGCAGGGGTGGAGGAAAATACAGAGGCACTGTACAGCTGGGAGGACTGATCTTGAAGCTGGGAGGACAACAAATTAAACTGATGAGATGGTATATGGCGGGCAGAAACTGATGCTGCAGACGAAGCTTGAGCAGATGTGACTCCAGCCCCAGTTGGATCATGACTTCCACGGTAAGCTGCAGCTGCACCCTGTGATGACAACAGGCGATCAAATCCCAGGCTTGACTGAGAAGGCGTCTTGATGTGGAGCAGGGGATCATGGGGTGACAGGAGGCCATTGGAGGTAGGGCTGAAAGTGGGTGTGTCCTGTAAGGACAGTGAGGAGGTCACACCAGGAAAAGACCTCCCTGAGAATGATGCTGGGTGCTGATAGGCAGACAAAGCAGAAGAGGATGGAAAGGATCCAGATCCAGGAAGGGCACCAGAGATGAACAGCTCTGCGGGGGCAGGTGTGTGCATGGCTAAAATGTGGAGAAAGACACAAAGACAATAGTTTAGGTCGGAAAATACAATAAATACAAAAATCCCTAATAAGTACGAAGGCTGGCTTTTAACAGCTGTGCCAAATGAGTAATCAAAGAGCCAATTAGCATCTTTTACTAAGTGGCTTGCAAGTTGTTGCTATGGCAACAGTGCTGAGGGTGCTAGTTGTCTGCAGTTACAGTTTACCAGCATTTACAACAAGCTTAATCAAAGCTCATACAACTTACCAGTCTGCCATGATGGAGTGCGAAACTGAGATAGGAGCGACGAGGCAGAAGGAGGTGGCTGTGGACCCCGGGATTCTAGGGCAGATATAAGGTTCATAACCGATGGATCTGGGCCTGAAGGACTTGCGTGGTGCAGCCCAGCATCAAAAAGTCCAGACAGACCTGAAACACACACATAAATGATAAGCTCATTTCAGTAAATTCTGCATTAATTACACACAAAAGAAACTTTGACCAAGTAACAAGTCCATATTACAATGAAAAAATGAAAATGCAATACAAGTCTCTCTACAATATCAGCACGATGCAAAGTACGAGTAAGAGTACAAACTAAATTTGTTACCTGTGTGTATTGAGTCAAATGCATATTTTGGTCAAAATACCTGCCTTGGCAGGTATTGATGTAAACCAGGGGCGGCCAACCCTGTTCCTGGAGAGCCACTTTCCTGCAGATTTCAGTTGCTACCCAAATCAAACACACCTGCCTGTAATTTTCACCTGGTGTTCAGGTCCTAACTAATTGGTTCAGGTGTGTTTGATTTGGGTAGCAACTGAAATCTGCAGGAAGGTGGCTCTTCAGGAACAGGGTTGGCCACCCTTTGATGTTAACAGTTAATTAGGTTTACGAAAAGATAAACAGGCCCGCTTATCAGTCAAACAGAATTAATTCCCTATTTATTTATATATTAATTTTAATAATAACAACGACACAGTCTGCCAAATATTAAACGATTTTATATTACATGTGATAATTCCAAATTTTGACTACTTTACGGAATTACTCATACTCATATACAATACTTATCTGTTCTTTGTAATGTTTTATCTTTAAATACTGTTTATTCCATGATTTCACTAACATCTTGAATAAATGAATATTCATTATCTAAATTATTCCCTGGAATATTTGTTTGGTATTGACTACTAAACTGATATTGTGTGTTACAAGCCTAGTCTTGTCTTTTTACATCCTGAGCTGCAAATCAATCACGGTAGTCAAGGAAGAGATCATGTGATAAGCTCTATAATAAAGGCTACTATTAGGAACACTGAGCTTTAAAACCTCAGGAATGCAGTGCACCCATTTAAGCAAGAGTGTACACATCACAATCTTGGAAAATTAACTACAAAACAAACACACGCAAAATGTCCCTCAGGTTAATATATATACAGTTGAAGTCAGAATTATTAGCCCCCCTTTGAATTTAAAAAAATATATATTTCCCAAATTATGTTTAGGAGAGCAAGGAAATTTTCACAGTATGTCTGATAATATTTTTTCCTCTGGGGAAAGTCTTATTTGTTTTATTTCGACTAGAATAAAAGCAGTTTTTAATTTTATAAAAACCATTTTAGGGTCAAAATTATTAGCTCCTTTAAGCAAGTTTTTTTTCCGATAGTCTACAGAAGTGGTTCTCAAAGTGGGGGTCGGGACCCCCACAGGGGTCAAGGGACAATGAAGAGGGGGGGGGTGTGTGGTCGCCTGGTGATTTCCAAAAATCTATTTATTTTTATTAAACCATAAGTATTACCATATTATATCCATAAACTACTGAAGAGAAAAAATAGTTGTTTATAGTTACTATATACTGCTTTATATAGTTACTATAGTAGCTTATAGTTACTAGTTCTATTGGATTGCGACCCCTGGGGTAATTACATTAAATTAAAGACACAGCAATAGTGTCAGATGCAGCAGATTGATTTTATAACACCAAGTAAAAAAATTAATGAAGAATAGACTTGGGTCTATTGGTGTGTGTGCGCCATTGCATGCAAGGCTTCTGTATGTATAACCACCTCAGAGGATATTGGGGGTCGTGAGTCACTGGCATTGTTATTTTGTGGGTTGTGGGCTGAAATGTTTGGGAACCCCTGGTCTACAAAACAAAACATCATTATACAGTAACTTGCCTAATTACCATAACCTGCCTAGTTAACCTAATTAACCTAGTTAAGCCTTTAAATTTCACTTTAAGCTGTATAGTGTCTTGAAAAGTGTCTTGAAAAATATCAAGTCAAATATTATTTACAGTCATCATGGCAAAGATAAAATAAATCTGTTATTAGAAATGAGCTATTAAAACTGTTTAGAAATGAGTTGGAAAAAAAACTTCTCTTTATTGCACAAAAATTAAGAGAAAAAATAAACAGAGGAGCTAATAATTTTCATATATATATACATACATATATATATATATATATATATATATATATTTACATAATGATTCCATGCAAATGTCAACCATGCTATTAAAAAAAGAATTTAGTTTTTTAAGATAGAGAAACTGTTTCTACATTTTTGTTGTGTTAGCAAGTATTTACAGTACTTTAAAATAGTCATAAATCTATCTGTCAGTATTTCAAACTATTACATTTAATTTGGCAAAATCACACAAGTGGCAATTTCACAGCTGTCACATCCATAACGGAAAAAGTGTCACATCCATAAAGACACTTTTTCCTTATAAATGCAAAAATGTCAAATAAAATAAAATCTATCATTTTAATTCCATAGTGAGCCGACTCATAACTGTTTGATGAGCATTGTGTCTTTTGGGTTCTGCGGTTTAACTGAAAGAATTTCTACAAAGAGCGTTGTAGACTGTAAATTCGCTAACTTTTATGTCACATCCATAACGCATGTTTATTTTCCTCATTTAAAATATAAATTTTTTTACAGATTGATATTTTTCTGACCCCATAACTCTGTGGTGAGTTGTTTGGGAAAATATAAACAAATGTTTTGATATAATGTTAACGTATGCTTTCTGTGTGAATTTATGTTTTGACTTTTTACTGCAAAAGTCACATCCATAACGCTAGAATTGCTAATATACAGTTGAAGTCAGAATTATTAGCCCCCCTGAATTATTAGACCGCTTGTTTATTTTTTCCCCAATTTCCGTTTAAATGAGGTAAGATTTTTTCAGCACATTTCTAATCATAATAGTTTTAATAACTCATTTCTTATAACTGATTTATTTTATCTTTGTCATGATGACAGTAAATAATATTTGACTAGATATTTTTCAAGACACTTCTATACAGATTAAAGTGACATTTAAAGGCTTAACTGGGTTAATTAGGTTAACTAGGCAGGTTAGGGTAATTAGGCAAGTTATTGTATAATGATGGTTTGTTCTGTAGACTATCAAGAAAAAATATAGCTTAAAAGGGCTAATAATTATGTCCCTAAAATGGTGTTTAAAAAAATTAAAACCGCTTTTATTCTAGCCGAAATAAGACAAATAAGACTTTCTCCAGAAGAAAAAATATTATCAGACACACTGTAAAAATTTCCTTGCTCTGTTAAACATCATTTGGAAAATATTTTAAAAAGAGGAAAAAAATTTGAAGGGGGCTAATAATTCTGACTTCAACTGTACATAAGTATACATCAACCACTATTTCAGTAAGGAATCAGTATATATGGGGCAATAAGCGTTCTCAAGGTATACCGCGGTTTGGAAAAGTCAAGGTTTTAAAACTGACTAAATTTTCTGCTATATTGTTCCTAAGGCATATGTAGGATTTTTTATTTTATTTTATTTATTTTTATTTTATTTTATTTATTTTTACGTTTGTGTAGGAGAACAGAATCTCCAGCAGAAAATATATCCAAAGATGCCATTTCAAATTGTAAAGAAATCTGTATTTTTGAAACAAATGAAGGCAGCAAGTCAATGATCTATTTGAACTATTTAGCCTGACATGTTTACTGCTCTAAAATGTTATAAATGTTTCTAACAATTAATTATTTTGTGTTCAAAGGGGGGAAAAGGTTGTTGTTTTTATACCCAGACATTTAAAAAGAATATATTTTAGAGCAGTAATCACAATACTGTGAAACCATAAAACCATGACATTGTTATCCAAGGTTATCATACCACCAGAATCTTACACCGGCCCATGGCTAGTATATATCATAAATAAAAATGAGAAATTCCACAAGTGCTTTGGTGCTATACATCAACATGATACGATTAACCCAAACCAGATGTTTGAATGTAAAGTAGTGTCACTCACCCAGGCTCCTTCCAGCTGCACCCCAAGCCCCACCCTGGCCAGATCCTCCAGGATGGTGATTGGTAGCATAACCCTGCAGGGGATGGGGAGTGGCATAGGCTTGGCGATGAAGAAGTTCAGACTCCGGATGTGATGATCTAGAGCTGCCGTACACCAAGCTGACAAGAACAGATATCACCACTGACTTTAGCATTAATAATCAATGATGCTTAAAGCAAGTGTAAAAGCACAATCATTAAACAGCAACAGTTTGCCTGAGGTAGTCTCCCTGTACAGTATGTGAAAAGGTTTTGTATTGAGCAATATTTAGGAGACATTAATGCTTTATACTGGGCATGTAGTCTCCAATAATTAAAGCAGGCCATTGTCATAAAGTTATAATGATTGTTTTTATCATTTGTTCTTGCAGTGATATTTATTTCTGTAAGAATGTGTTGTGAATAAAGGTAAAGTTGGGTTTTATATTCAGACATTCCCCTAATATAATTTCAGATAAGTATTCTTTGCAAATTCTAAATGGGGAAATCATATTAGCAGCCAATGTTTATCAAAGTACAGCATTGTTTACCGTCAGTTAGATGTTGTTAATGTTGTTTTGAAGTCATACTTGCATGCTAATTCTGACCGAATATTCAAATTAGTGTGGTAGACAATATAGAGACTGCTAAATTAATGAACGTGCAAATATAAAACCAACTTTACCTGTGAAGGGGGTGGTACAACCTGTCACTCACATGACATCCACCAATAGCAAATCACAATCATGAAATCAATTCCCAAAAGACACTAGTTCTACTTATTTAATGTTTAGATTTGTTTAGATACATGGCCAAATCAGGAACGAAACTATTACAAGTTTTTATAACATTTAATTATGAATACTATAGCCCCTAATTAGCAACTACTACGCAATCATTAAAACTGTTTAAAAGACAGGGCTCAACAATAAGGACTGCCAGGTGGCCCGGGGCCAGCGTGTGAGATGCTCGGGACAGTAGACAGGATCGTTACTGGCCCGATTGGGCCAGTGCTGCCTTGTCACTAAAGTTTAATTTGCCTGTGACTGTTTGTCAATTGCGTGCAAATTCGGTCTTAGAATTGAGAAACAGTGTTTTCAAGCCTTCAAATGCTACCTTCTCGGTTCTTCTTCTCTGATTGGATGTTGTGCACATTTTTTTCCGTATCAACCAGTACAGCGAAGAGACTGCAACATGGCGGTAACATCAAATGATTATGCTAAAGGGAAAACATTTGTTTCTAACGTCTTGGAAGCAGACATTTACGAGGGTGCACCACGACTAAAAAATTAAGTGATGTTTTGTACAGTTTGCCGTCAGTTTGGCAGGTCAGCCATCTTTTGTTTCAAAACACTTTGAATTTTTCTTATTAAACATTTATTAACATTTTTAAATATTTAAATTCTAGATTTAAAAATATTTTTACATGTTTTTTGTTTTTTTTTTGTGGTTAAAGAATAACTATTAACTTTTTTTTTTTTTTTGGAGGGGCCAGTGAAAATATTGGCAGGGCAAGTAAAAATCTGATCCGATTGGGCCAGTAGAAAAAATCCATAGCGTTAAACCCTGAAAGAAAATATTGAATAATGAATAGGGGTTAATGCATGAATGATAAAGGTAACATTAAAAAACTGACTATCTGTGTCAAAAGCAATTTACCTAAATACATTATGCCATTACATTTAAGATTCAACTGAATGTGGAAACTCGTGAAATGGTAATAATAAAGTGATTTAATACTTTCTAAAATCACGTTTGCAATATATATATATATATATATATATATATATATATATATATATATATATATATATATATATATATATCCATGCCTAATATCCGATGGCCAGAAAATAATTTGTTTTTTAATAAATTGTTAACATTTTGGTATTTGTGATGCATCAAGCCCAGAGATTGTTGTGTACACTATGACTTTATATAAAATTAACTTTAATAGGTGATAGGAATAAAAACTGATCATAAAACAAATGATTTCTCAACTCAAATGAGTGGCGGCTTGGACCCAGAAAAAGTATTACATATGTCGCCAACACGTTACCACTAAACAAGCGGATACAGGGTTCAACTCTAGGGACATTTTCTACTGGCCCGAATGGACCAGCGGTTCAGATTTTGACTTGCCCAGCCAATATTTTCACTGGCCCCACCAAAATAAATAAATTAAAATAGCTAATTCTTAGCCACATATTTTAAACAATGTGTCAAAAATTATGTCTGTGAATCTAGAATTTAAATATTTTTAAAATGTTAAAATATTTAGCAGTAAATTATAGCAGTATGAAAAATGTGCAGGTATTTTATTTCAAAACAAAAAGTGGCTGACTTAAAAGTGACTGAAAACTATATAAAACATCACTTCATTTTTTTTGTTGTGTTGTATCCATGTAAATATCTGTTTCCACAACGTTAGAACCAGACTTTTTCTTTGTGCCTCATAATTTGATGTAGGCGTCTCTTTACTGTACTGTTTTTTACCAGGTTACAGAAAAAATACCGTGCTCACAACATCCAATCAAATAAAAGGAACTAAAAAGCAATATGGTGTTTACGACTTCACAGAAAAGGTAGCATTCAAAGACTTAAATGCACAAATTGTTTATTGATTCTAAGACTGTATTTGTTTGCAATTGACAAATAGTCACAGGCAAATTTAAATTTTGTGACAAGGCAGTAACGATTCTCTCTACTGTCCCGAACATCTCTCACGCTGGCCCCGGGCCATCGGGCAGTCCTTATTGTTGAACCCTGGTATACCCTTTAACTTCTCAGATATTAACATAGATTTCTGTAAACATACTTGGAAAGCTTATTAAATTTATACTTTAAAACAGTGATGCTCAAACTAGGGCCTGCGGGCCAAAGTTGGCCCATGGTAACCTTTGATTTGCCCCCCTCCCATCTGAGAAAAGAGGGGAACGATGGGGATGATTGTAGATTGGCTTGTCAAATGTAATTTTTGTGTGTTTTATTGTTAAGCTACAAAAAAAAATCCAACTGAAATTGAATGTTTCGTTGTAAATTATGTACATTGATCAAGATTTAAAATGTGCATACGGTCACCCAACAGATTTTCGTGAGAAGCAAACGCAGATTCTGCTTGACTAGTTTATAAAGCATTGAACGTTACTTGTGTGATAAACGTGATTGTTTATGTTTTTATTGCAATGAGTTATGATAAATAATGTCACTAATAAATACGATTCAAAGTTATGTTTCTATTTATTTATAAATATTAGGAAATTAATTAGGAAATTAACCATGGCAACTTTAACGTAAAATAGTTTGGTATATTTATCTTCGGTCCACACCTCTCAATGATATTAGGGTTTTGGCCATTCATACTACAAAGTTTGGGCACCCCTGCTTTAAAGTAATTAAATAATAATTTTACAATAACAAATTAATGCTCTATTATTAAGTTGATGTATTTAATTATATTGACTTATTATTGATATTAATTTTTAATACTACTGTAAGTATTATTATTTATCTTTCTTATTATTAATCTTTCCTGCTGTTTGTGTGTAATGCTGATTCTATTCAAAACAATCATACCAATCAATTACTCTAAATTCAGATACAATTAAGCAAAAAATAAACTGAGAATTTATTAATTAAAAAAATATTATTTTTAGAAGTTTGCAATGATCGGTTAACTGAACTCCACGTCCTAATCTGTATCAGTAAGCATAGCATTTTAGGCTAACTCGTTAGCAAAGCAGCGCAGGTCGCTCCCATCTTCAGCAGAACATGCGCGAGAGCTAGCTTAGGCAAATCTTCAACTGTAACGATTGAAACGGATTTATTTTCTCTAGTCTAGAGTCAAAAAGCATACACTTTATATAATTTCAAGCTGATACAAGTAGCAGGCCCACATGCGACAATAGCATGATGGGGTTAGCTAACGTCAGCTGAATGGGAGGTTTAACTGGAGCCCCTCATCATCAGAGGCCGCGTAGCATTGTTTGCACGATTTATAGAAGAACTGGGCTTTATTTAACGCTATTTTGTAGTAGTATTGTACTAACTTACACGTGCACTTCTAATGTAAATATTACTTTTAATTCTGATACGACGATATAGGCGTATTTATTTAAATATTGCGATTAAAAGTAAGCTCCAGCATCTTCTTATAAGCGATTTCTCAGCGTTTTCTCAACAGGCTTGACCCGAGCCCCTCATTCATTGGGGATGCTAAATGAATCTACGTGGGGATCTGTAATAAAATCGTGCGAGCAGACTTCACCCCGCCCCCCACCTTTTTCTTCCCTCTCCTCCCCAAACCGCACATTAGTCCATCAATCACACTTGAATTTCCAAAGCTGCAATCCCTCGCTTATTTGAATAACAATAGCTACACTAATACCTTATGACATCCTACGCAAATGCATCGTCAGAGTCAGATGCAAATGCGCGAGTTTTTCACACGAGTCTGTTTTGTCCCGAGCAGCGGACACCACCACCATCATCATCATCATCATTCTGTGTGTTTTCAGCATGGCTGCATGCTTACCTTGCTTTGGCTGATCTCTCGTAGCTCCATCCGGCTCCTGCGCCCAAATCACCGAAGCCAGCTCCCGGGTAATTTCTATCCATCGCTTCGCAATACGCGCGGCTGGGACGCGAGCAAACGGTTTCGGTGCAAAACTATTCTTTTGCACAGCAAGATCGCGGTCCTGTTGTCAGTTTTTAATCATGGTGAGAGACGACTAAGTCCATAAGAGTGAAAAATAGCATATTGAAAAGGGAGAGGGAAATGGAGGGGAGGAGATGAGTGCGTGATAGAGGGGGTGTTCACCGACCACCTCCAAAGAAATAACTCACCTCCTTTTCAGCCTTTTCTCATTTAAAATCGCATCAAGTAATGCCATGCTCCTGCGAATAATTCGGTTTGACCTGGTTACCGTCAAATTTTCGGATGGACGCGTATGACCGTATACGTCCTTTCCCTTGTTTCTCCTCCCCTTTCTCCACTTACTTTACTTGTATGAAATATGCATCGACCGAGCAAGGGCCGTCGGCCGTTAAACAACTTCTACATTACGCATGCAATGATTTTGCGAACGAATATCAAACGCAATGTTGAAAATCCACCAACAATCAATGTTGTTGCGAGCTAGCAGCGCGCGCTAGCCCTGTCGACGCATCAAAATAAGATGGTGTTTCTGCTGTATTTTCAGTCGAGCTCGTTTGTTTCCCCTCACGCGTTTAAGCTCGCGTAAGACCGAACGATTTCCAAAACGTACACTACACGCAAACACCGCTTGAGCGTCGAGCTCGAGGCCTCCTTTTTCATAATATTAGTCATTTTCCCTCGAAGACGCCATTTTTGAAGGCGGCTGTTTCTCTCCCTTCTCCCTCCCCTCTGTCTCTCTCATATTGGAGGAGCTCACGCGTAGTCTAGTCCACCTCACCTCCGCCTCCCTCGGCCTGCACGGCAGCCACTAGCAGAAGCTATTCCAGGAACACACACACACACACACACACACACACACACACACACACACACACACACTGCTCCTCTTATTCAACCAAAATGGTCAGAGCCCAAAGAAGGGGGAGACACTGGCCTTTAGCGTTCAGGAGTCATTGTGTTTCTGTGGTAATCGCGACCCCCACGCACCTATGACAATGACCGTGAACTGTGATAAAACATTTAGCATGTTTACATATCTGCCCGCTTCAGACGTGCAGTAAACCACATTGCATTGTAATAATTCAGTTATACCAGCAGCAGCATGAGCAGTGCTAAATCTGCTAATGAACTGTTTGAGGTTTTTATAAGCCACTGCAGTTATGTTTAGTCATATCAGTTCATGTTCAGTGGGTGTAGCTAGCTATATATTAAATGCATAGCTCACCCAAAACTAAATATTATCCAGCTTCTCTCATTAAATTAGTTCCTGCTGACTTTATTCTGTTGAAAAATGTTGGAAACCTATAACCATCGAGTCAGTGGTTACAGGTTTTCAGATTTCTTCAAAACATTTAGCATGTTTACATATCTGGCCGCTTATAGATGTGGAATAAACACATTGCATTGTAATAATGCAGTTATACCAACACCATGAGCAGTGCTAAATCTGCAAATTAACTGTTTAAGGTTTTATAACCCTTATGTTTGTACAAGTCACTGGTAATACATTTCCTTGTGTTAAGAGGGTGCAGGGGAGGATTTAGTGATTTGGGGGCCCTAAGCAATTCCAGGTATGGGGCCGTGGCCTTGAAACTCAAAACATTCTTTTCTCTATAGATTTTATTATTTTTTAAATAAACTGCAAAAATATATATATTTAAAGTACATTTTTTTAATTTTAATAATTAAAGGAACCTTAATCATCTTAATGTAAAATTAAATGCAATAAGTTCTCACAAGAAAACTATGTACAGTTAATTAGACCTTTTTGTGATTAGATTTTAATAGTAATTTAAAAAAAAATCATTCATTTATTTTCTTGTCGGCTTAGTCCCTTTATTAATTTGGGACCGCCACAGCGGAATGAACCGCCAACTTATCCAGCAAGTTTTTACGCAGCGGATGCCCTTCCAGCCGCAACCCATCTCTGGGAAACATCCACACACACTCATACACTACGGACAATTTAGCCTAACCAATTCACCTGTACCGCATGTCTTTGGACTGTGGGGGAAACCGGAGCATCCGGAGGAAATACAGAGTGCAAATACAACGACAGTGCAAAATACAGACAGTGCAAATAAAAATGACAGTGCAAAATACAGACAGTGCAAAATACAACGATAGTGCAAAATACAGACAGTGCAAGTAAAAATGACAGTGCAAAATACAGACAGTGCAAGTAAAAATGACAGTGCAAAATACAGACTGTGCAAAATACAGACAGTGCAAAATACAACGACAGTGCAAAATACAACAGCATACTGCCAGAAAAACAGAACAATGTAAGATTGAAAGCGATATGTACAATGTATAGGTGTCCACTTAGTTGTAGGCAGTATTGTTTCAAGTATGGATTGGTTAAAGTGCAACTTTATATTTAACATATTTAAACTTTAACTTTAAACTTTATAGTTAAAGTTTTATTAAATATAAATTATTTATTATTCATTTATTAATTTTCTGTCAGCTTAGTCCCATAATTCATCAAGGGTCGCCACAGCGGAATGAACCGCCAACTTATCCAGCATATGTTTTACACAGCGGATGTGCTTCCAGCCCTAACCCAGAACTGGGAATCACCCACACACTCCTCCACTCGCACACTACGGCCTATTTTAGCTTATTTAATTCCCCTATAGCGCATGTGTTTGGACTGTGGGGGAAACCAGAGCACCTGGAGGAAACCCACGCCAACACGGGGAGAACATGCAAACTCCACATAGAAATGCCAACTGACTCAGCCGGGGTTTGAAGCAGCGACCTTCTTGCTGTAAGGCAACAGTGCTAACCACTGAACCATTTGTAAGAAACTTTAAAGTAAGTCAATCATAAGAACTTTAAATAAATGTTGTTGTAAAGCACCAATGAAAAAACAGACATGGTGCAGCTGACACTTGATTATTAAAACAATATTTAAATTGCAAAACTAAATAAAGCAGCAAACAGGGCTTTAAACTTAATTTTAAAATATCCAATTGTTATACTTTGCAAATGATTGTCTGCAATGAGGATGGATGAACCGACCTTTCTATCTTAATTTACAATTACTTTTGTGATCATACTGTATGAAATTGTACATTTAACTGAATCAACTCCAGCTGATGTTTCAGTGTGGCTTAAAATCTTGGAAGCTGACATTTTTGGCCATCATGCACTTTTCCTGTCGGCATCATTTTCGGGCCTCATGAGGCCTAAAATAGGCATAGCACACTCCTACGATTAGCAGCACTGCTGTCTAGGTAGGCAGCTCATTAGGATTTGACATTTACTTGAATTACTGCATTTATGCTATTATTTTATATAATATTTCCTGTTTTGCTGGATTTGTGTAACCAAGCGCTATTAGTAGATATAGTAGAAATAGTTAAAAAAAAAAGTTATGGTTGTGTGTGTAAATAATACACTTAAACCTTTAGCAGATACCTTCATACCACGGCTGCCCAAACTTTTGCGTATGAAAGGCCAAAAACTAAATATCATTGATATTTGTAGGCCAACCAAACTATTTTACCTTAAAACTGCCATGGGTAATGTCTGGATTCATAGAAAATAAATAGAAAACATTACTTTGAATTGTATTAACTAATGCAGTACCTTTTTAATTAGAACTTAGCAATAAAAACATAATCACTTTAATAACACAGTGGAGTTCAATGCTGAAAACACTAGTCAAGCAGAAGCTGTCTTTGCCTTTATTCGCTCACCAAAGTCTCTGCATTGTCCTCTATGCGTCATCTGTACATTTTAAACTAAATTTGGTTTATTTAAACCATTTACATTGAACATTTCATCACAGATAGCTTTGTTGTAGCTTAACAATAAAACAAACAAATATAAGGTTACATTGAATTTGAATTGACAATCTCTAAACTATTCTTAGATGGCATGTTGGGCCATATCAAAGATACCATCGGCCAACTTTGGCCCGCAGGCCCTAGTTTGTGCATGTCTGCTTTATACAGAGCAATTTACAAATGAGGGATACAACATGTGGTGGATCATAAAAAGTTTAAATAAAAACTTTAATCATTAGAAGTGCTATAAATATACAATATTTTAGACACTGTTAGACAAATACAAGCCATAACATAATAAATGTGTTATACAACATGCTAAAACATGTTGAGAAATGAAACAGATGATTTCTATTTGAGAAAATTGGACATCATTTTAAGCCAAAAATGAAACCAAAACACACAACAAATTTAGCTGCTAGCTGTTTATCAAGGATGCACTTCTCACCGGAGCCGCTGGACGGCGCGCTTCTGATTTCTGAATCCTTCAGGACGCTTCACTGCCATCCAGCGGCACAGAAGCGTCAGACTGCTGAAGGAGGATCAATGAAAGCCCTCTAATCCTCTCCTGGGCTTTAAATTTAAGTGTATCTCATTATGATGCATATGAACACATACACAAGTAAATGGCCCATGGGTGGAATCTCCATTAAGGCTTGGATTATTTAAAATAGCTGATTTGCTTTTCCTGGAGCAAATATATAGCACTGTAAAATTTTTGCAGAGCCAACTATCAGAGCCTAAGTTACTACTCTACTACTACATAGGCTAATAGTCTAAATACTTTTTGTAAGCTAAAACGAAATGTATTTAAAAAATGTAAATAATTTTAAATAACTAAAGGCACTAAAATGATTTTTAGTTGTTATAATAGAAAAATGGTAAATCTGTCATCATTCATTTGGTCCAAACCTGTATGAGCATCAATCATATCTAGTCGATCTAGTTTTAAGACAATCTTATCTAATCAATCTAGTTTCTAAATGACATTTGAAATGTTTTAATTATTGTTAGCAACATAACCAACCCAGGCTCATTCTGAAAACATAGTCCGTGGACGTTTCTGGAGACTGCGAAATACGTCCCGGGAGGTACGTATGGATGCATTTCATAGCAAAATTTCTCTGGTCCAGATCTGATCCACAAAATCAGCTTTTGCTTTGCCCACATGCAGCAGTAAACTACAGTACATGATTGGACCAATTCTGGCTTCCATACAAGGGCCAAACATGGGCCAAGTTTCAGCCAAGTTAATAACCTTTAACTGGGCCAGATGTTGGTGTATGACAACTGCAATGAATTTGATAAACCCATGAAGCATTTCACTTTATGGCCATGCTTCTTCTCGAAGCGACCTGATTGGTGGAATTTTTTTTTACTCAAAAATAATATAAATGTATTTTAAAAGTGGGTCAAGAGAGGCCAAACTTATGTGGCCCACATATACATTTTTAACATCTAGGTCAAATACTACAGCACTACAGATATCATGCCCAAGTCTTGTGTGCCGCCTTAGGGATGGTGCCACCTATGGCAAACCGGGGCCATGTTTGGCCCACATGCCAATGCCGGACGAATGCCTGCTGTGCCAGCTGTGTGCCAAATCTGGGCCAGATTTATTTGCAAGCTGGGTATGGTCAAATTAATATTTATAAAATGTAAATAAAAAACTGTAAAGTATCTGTTTTTTCTGATTTCTCAGATTTTTTCTAGTCCCATTGAATATAACAATTCTGATTTCAGTGATATTTCGACAGATGAAACTTCATTAGAAATGTCTCTGATTTCTACTTCAGAAACCAACAACCTATTTAAAGCCAACAAAGAGCCCACAGTTCTCATATCGTAACATGAATGTAATATAATTGTGTTATGTTCAACCCAGGCTCATTCTGAAAATGTAGTCCCGTGGACATTTCTGGAGTTCGTGAAATATGTCCCGGGAGGTGCGTATTTGTGCAGTTTTTGTTGCGCGAGAGGCCGCTGAGTGCGCTTTTCCCTATCTTAAACGTCTCTCGCGAGTGCTAGTCACGCCCGTGCTGTTCACCCATGAGAGGCCGCTATCTGACTGACTGAATGATTGACTGTGTGACTGGCCAATCAGCTGACCCACCTTCCTCCCTTCCCCAAACCCAACCAATTTTACCGATTGGCCCGCCCACCAGCTCCCTTCCTTAAACCCAACCAACAATTTGCAAAAGCTGTCCAGAAAAAGAAAAGTTCTCGTCTGATTTTTTAAAATCAGTTTTCGGATTTCACCACATTCTCACCCTTTTATGAACTCGTTTGCTTTATTTTTGGGATTCTGTTTTTGTCTTACCTGATTTCTGGAACCGCTCTTCCCCGGACTCGAACCCGGTCATTGTGGTCAACTCCTGTCTGCGTCTCAAGTCTGTCAACCTACATGATGAGCTGACTGGACAAACTGGTTGCAGCGGGAAAGCCCTCCACCTGGAGGTAAGCGGTCACCCGGTAAGCGTGAAAGGGAACGGCGTCATACCGCCTCGTAGCGTTCTTTTAAAAAAATGAAATGCAGCCATAAGTACCTCCCGGGACGTATTTCGCGTTCTCCAGAAACATCCACGGGACTACGTTTTCAGAATGAGCCTGGGTTGGTTATATTGCTAACAACATAGAATCATTCTAGCATGTTTTTAGGTTATAAACATGTTACAACATATTAAAACATGTTGGCCACCTGCTAAATCATGCTAGAAATGTGTTAAAGGGGTGTCAGTACGATATCATGTTAAACTTTAGTTGATGTGTAATGTACAACCCGGGCTCATTGTGGAAACGTAGCCCCGCGGAAGTTTCTGCGGACCGCGATTTACGTCCCGGGAGGTATGTATTCGAGCGTTTTTTTGTTTTCGCGGATCCGCAAGAGGCCGCTGTGCGCGCTTTTTCGCGTCTCGGGCGCCTCTCGGGAGCGCGCGCCGTTCGCGCCCGCGCCGTTCTTGCGCGAAAAGCCGCCGGATCAAAAAAAAAAAAAAGCAAAAGCCCTCGTCTTCGATTTTGACCGCGTTTTCGGATCCCGCCGCGTTCTCGCCCTTATTTTTCGGATTCCGTTTTTCGTCTTACCTGATTTCCGGAACCTGCTGTTCCCCGGACTCGATCCCGGTCGTCGTCCACCGCGGCCGGCTCCTCCTCCTCCTCCGGGGCCTTCGCTCCGCCGACGCAGCGCTGTAAGCTAAGCGGACAAACTGATTGCGTCGGGAAAGCCCTCCACTCAGAGGCGAGCCGTCGGCCGGCGAGCGCGAAGAGGAGGGGCGGAGCGGCGCCACACCGCCCCGCAGCGTTCGCTCGAAAAAAAACAAACGCGGCCTTTACGTACCTCCGGCCACGTAAATCGCGGTTTCCAGAAACGTCCGCGGGGCTACGTTTCCAGAATTAGCTTGGGTTGGTAATGTAGCTGTGTGAACATAAACAACATCTCTAAATGTAAGACGCTCATAGTTCAATGCAAAGGTAGACAATGGCTTTTACAGAGTTAGCTTAGTTAGTTTGTGGTCTCCAGAAACGTCCACGGGACTACGTTTTCAGAATGAGCCTGGGTTGGTTTCTTCACAGCAAGAACGCCACTGGTTCTAGTCCTTACCAAACCAGTCGCCGTTTCTGTGCGGAGTTAACATGTTCTCCCTGTGCTTGCGTGGGTTTCCCTCTGGGTTCACCGGTTTCCTCCCACCATCCAAAAACATAAGTTAAATAACTTAAGTTAATTGACTAATCCAAATTGGCACCATAGATGTGCTCCAGTAGTTATCTCATCATAGCAATCCCTAATTGGTCATTAGCTACAAACAGCAGGGGAGTTCATGAGATCTACCTGAGCTCAAACTCCCCTCTCGCCTTGCAAGAGAGAGGGAGCCCCGAGCTTGAGGATCTTCTGAGCTCAGGGCTCTCTCCCGGGACAGCCTGCCAAACAAGCTTTATAATCAATCATCAGCTAAGTGTGAACTCTTGAAACACTGGTGGTGTTGTGATCCAGGTCACATGATGCATTGCTTCTGCAGCAGAAACGGACAGTAGTTTCTTTAGATTTGGACTGGTCAGTCTTTAATGGTCATGGATTGCTTAACTTGCTTCGACTATATGTATCTTCTAGATATGATAAGATATGATGGTACATCTGCCACATGATATAATGAGCCTTTTAGTCCCAACAGACATCCATACAATAAGCAAAAAAACAAAACAAATATGGAAAATATTAGTGAATCGAACACAAATTGAAATTCACAGAGACACGTAAATCTGCAGGATCACATTTACAGGATTCATGACTGACAATTGTTGAGCGGAAAAGCCATTTATACAGAGAGAGTGTTGTCGATGTCCCTCTGTCTGATATATATATATGTATATTCTGCTGGATCAGTTGCATAACCGCTGCACGGAAGCCCAGTGACAAGCAGTGCTGTACAAAGAGATCAAATTCATATTTTATACTGTATCATAATCATAATTAGAGACAAATCGCTGTGAATATACTTTGTGAGATGGTGTGGGGAGTGTCCGTGGCCTAGACAATGGCTTCGTTTGTTTCGGATATCATTCATTATACAATTTCCTCTTTAGGAGCAGAAGGTACAGCATATCTTCCATATCAGATAAAGTCCAGAGGAAGTCTTTCGGCAATACTCTGTGCGGGCGTACAAGCAAGGGAAATTCATATTTATTTTCCGTCAAATCTTTTCAGCTATTTGGAAGAGGGGGATTTAAAATATTCTCTTTTATCATAGGGAGATTTATACAGAAAAATAAACCATGGGTGTTTGAGGTGAAGCTTTCTGTTTGAGTGAGAGCTGAGGTGGCATTTTAGGAAATCTGTTCCACAATGTCATCATTTGAGCAGTTCTGTTCAGAGATGGCACATTTGTGACCCTAGATCAAAAACCCAATCATTAGTGTCAATGGGAGTTTGGAAATATAAATAATATTATAAATAAGCTTAACATTGGTATATATAAGCTTTTAAGCTTAACATTGGTATATATATTTTGGTATATGGTTTGTTAGGATAGGACGATATTTGGCTGAAACACTATTTGGAAATCTGAAATCTGAGTGAGATTTTTTTTTAAAAATATTGCTTAAAAAATAAGATATTGATTCTTAGCAATGTATATTACTAATCTAGATTTAATACACAGTTGAAGTCAGAATTATAAGCCCCCCTTGAATTATTAGCCCCCCTGTTTACCCCCCTCCTCCATTTTTCTGTTTAACAGACAGAAAAGTTTTCCAACACATTTCTAAACATAATAGTTTTAATAACTCACCTTTAATAACTGATTTATTTGATCTTTGCCCTGATGACATTAAATAATATTCAATATTTTTCAAGACACTTCTATACAGCTTAAAGTGACATATAAAGGCTTAACTAGGTTAACTGGGCAGGTTAGGGTACACTGTAAAAAAATCTGTAGTTTTGCGGCTTATTGCGGCTCCGGACATAAACGTAAAATAACGTTCGTTAAATTACAGAAATATACAGTGAAATAACGGATAATAAATTACAGAAATGTCCTTAAATTTAAATTTCTTGTAAATTTCAGTAATTTAATATTCGTTATTTTACATGTTTTTTCCGGCACCCTAGCTGCAGGAAATAAGCCACAAAATTATGGATTTTTTTTACAGGGTAATTAGGCAAGTTATTGAATAATGATGGTTTGTTCTGTAGACAGGGATTCCTAAACTTTTCAGTCCACGACCCCCAGAATAACAATACCAGTGACTCATGACCCCTCAATATCCTCTGAGGTGGTCATACATACAGAAACCTTGCATGCAATGGCGCACACACACCAATAGACACAAGTCTATTCTTAGTTGGATTTTTTTAATAATATATGTTAGTGCTGTAAATGTGCCAGAAGGTTTAACCTGGTGTTATTAAATCAATCTGCTGCATCTGACACTATTGCTGTGTCTTATATATAATGTAATTACCCCAGGGGTCACAATCCAATAGAACTAGTAACTATAAGCTACTATAGTAACTATATACAGCAGTATATAGTAACTATAAATGACTATTTTTTTCTCATCAGTAGGTTATGGATAAAATATGGTAATTCTTATGGTTTATTAAAAATAAATAGATTTTTGGAAATCACCATGTGACCTCCCCTTCATTGTCCCGCGGCCCCTCGGGGGGTCCCGACCCCCACTTTGAGAACCACTACAGTGTAGACTATCGAAAAAATATAGAGCTTAAAGGGGCTAATAATTTTATCTTAAAATTGTTCTTAAAAAATTAAAAACTGATTTTATTTTAGCCAAAATAAAACAAACAAGACTTTCTCCAAAAGAAAAAATATTATCAGACACACTGCAAGCAAAATTTCCTTGCTCTGTTAAATATCATTTGGAAAAAAAAAAGAAAATTCAAAGGCTGGCTAATACTTATGACTTCAACTGTATATGAATTGAAGGAAATGTCTAATGGAAGATTAGCTCTACTTAATGTGCTAATGATTTTTGGCATGAAATGAAAACCGATGATTTTGACTCATACAATGCAATTTTGGCGACTCTCACACAAACATGTCATAAGATTAGTTTTGTGCTCCAGGATCACATTTGTATTGTAGTGTATTGTTCATTTTGGAAACCAATAATTGATGGTCCAAATCTAATTTCAAGATATGTTAAGGAGTCAACAGTACATTTGCTTATTTTTTCTTTGCAAACAGAATAAAAGAAAAGTGACTTTTGCCACACACACTTAAAAATAAAGGTTCTTTACTGACCCATTCCTCAAAAGATTTGGTAACATTTTATAATAACTACACACTATGAATCATCTACTAGGCATATAGCATATAGTGAATTCATTATTTATTAAGCATTAGCTTTACATTAACAAATGCTAGTAAACAGTTTATAAGTGCAGCTAGAAATGCTCAATTCCTGACTTATAAGCACATTTATAATGTGCTTAATAATTGTGTTTTCATATTTTGTTACTGATTAATTTTTTTCATCACGAAATGAAGTATCACATTATTTATAAACCATTTGTATTTAAGAGTATTTTGTGTTTTAATTTTTGTTTTATATTTGGAATGATTAAATGATTAATGAACTATTAAAATAAACATTTATACATCTTATTATTTAAGCCTGTATTAATAGTTATTTTGTTTGGTAGTAAATGCTTTATTTACTCAACTTCATGCAGTTTTGTGACCTAATCTAGAGTGAGGACTATTATTTATGCTGTGTAAATCCCTAATAGACAATTAAAGGCTCTGTATGAAATGAACAATACTCTTTGCAATCTTATCTAAAAAAGTAAAATTACTGTAAAGTTTAAACATTGCTGAATAACAGGAGTGTCAAAATATGACAAAATTGGATAAAACAACAACAACAATATAATAATTTAACAATTTTTTAAAGTACAACATTTCAAAGATAGCCAAGTTTAAATTGCACAGTAATTGTATTTTAGTAAATATTGCAAAGATTTATTTTTCATTTAATTCAGTTTCATTTGTGCATATTCAAATGAATAGAAATTAATAAAGTCATTTATTTTCTTTCTTTTTCCTGTGTAGAATATAACTGATGCTTTAAATGTCATTTATAAGGGATTTATAAAGTATTTAACAGTCCTCGCTTTAGATTAGGTCACACAACTGGATGAAGTTGAGTTCATAAAACATTTATTAACATATAAATATTACCTATTACCTATGAACTATTACCTGAATAATAGGATGTACTGTAGAAGTCAGAATTATTAGCCCCCCTGAATTATTAGCGCCCCTGTTTATTTTCCCCAATTTCTGTTTAATGGAGGGAAGATTGTTTCAGCACATTTCTAAGCATAATAGTTTTAATAACTTATTTCTAATTACTGATTTATTTTATCTTTGCCATGATGACAGTAGATAATGTTTTACTTGATATTTTTCAAGACACTTCTATACAGCTTAAAGTGACATTTAAAGGCTTAACTTGGTAAATAAGGTTAACTAGGCAGGTTAGGGTAATTAGGCAAGTTACGATGGTTTGTTCTGTAGACTATTGAAAAAAATGAGCTTAAAGGGGCTAATAATTTTGTCCCAAAAATGTTTTTTTTTTTAATTAATAACTACTTTTATTCTAGCCAAAATAAAACAAATACTTTCTTCAGAAGAAAAAATATTATCAGACATACTGTGAAAATTTCATTGCTCTGTTAAACAGCATTTGGGAAATATTTAAAAAAGAAAATCAAAATCAAAAGGGGGCTAATAATTCTGACTTCAACTGTATAAATGTTGAGTTGAATAGTTTATTAATCATTTACGAACTCTCTCTGAATGATTTTTAAAAACCAGCAACTACTCTCGAATATCTGGTTTGTAAATGATGCAACACTTAATTTAGCAATGAAAAATTAAGCATTAACAAAGCATGAAAATACAATCAATCAAGTGCATTATACAGGTGCTTGTAAGTCAAGAATAGAGCGTTTGTATCTGCAGTTATAAACTGCTTACTAGCATCTGTTAATGTGGAGTTAATGCTTAACAGATAATGACTTCACTATTTACTAATGCTAAATAAATAATTCATAGTGTGTAGTTATCTAAAGATTTTTAATAAAAAATAGTTTTTTTATCAAAATAATAAGTTTCTTATTAAAAAAATAATTCACTTATAAAGATAAACTAAAACTGATATGGCATCGCTTTGATAACCTCCTTCTGGAACCTTTATTTTTAAGAGTCTAATTATTGTATTCCCCAAAATATGTATTTTAACAACACAAACATTTCACTCTCTCTCAAACACAGATATGTACACTTACGGCCACTCTTTTTCAGTCCCCAATATACAGATAAAGGATCTTCAATGAATGAAAATCCACAAATAAATTAGTCAACGACATTCACATGGTTGGCGTCAACCAAAGGTCTTGCAGCAACAGAGAATTGGGTCGAGCATCTTTTTCGCATTCTAGAGCGATTCCCGTTTCCTTTGACATCTACAAAGGAAACTTCATATTTGAACTCAGTCATGGGAATCCCCTGTGAGACGTTTGAGCTGCCAAAAGGGTAGATCGAGGGCAGATTGATAGATGTGTAAACGCACACGCAGAATTTTTTTTTACAATCACAATCAGTCGTTAGGGGCTGAAGCTTGACGTTATTTAGCATGCAGCATTACTATGGAGAGTGAAAATGAAGTTGTCTATAGATATCAACACTGGGCTGGTGAGCAACGGTGCTTGTTTATGTTCGTAAAATCATCATGAGTCTGTCCGCTCAAGGAGGTAATCATGTTTTAAAAGATTCAGCATGTGCAGCTTTGTTACGCTGAATCTTTTTAGCTTATTGATTTTTATTGCATATGACTGAGCAGACTCTTGGTGCTGAGAGCTTTTGGATCTAAATAGTTTCTTTAAAACATGATTCGGAGGATAAAAACTCAGGCTAAGCTGGACTAAGATCTCTGTTGCTATAATTACTGGATTGCGGAAACAGATAGCAGGCCTGTATAGGGAACAGATGGTGAGCTTCCACCAAATGCAACCTTTCGCGAATGTCATTATAAACTCTAAAGACTCAAGTTTTGCACATTACATCCAAATCACATGAGAGAAAATACAGCATAATTCAAAGCATCGTTCGTGTCGACAACTTAAATGATTTCAGAAGACAGTTTAGAGGTTTCCCTCGGATCCCAGGAGGTTGTGTTATTGTTAGGTGGAGATTACTCCTGCTTGGATGCGTCCCATGTTCCTGCACGATGTGTATCAGTATTTGGTTTTGTCAGACTTTTAAAAAGCTCCTTTAAAAACACGTTTACCATCATGCTGTTCTGAGGTGAGAGGGAAAAGGGACTTTAGTTTGAGTATTTTGTCTCATCTCATGGCTCATATCTTAATGAATTGCTGATTATTCACAATAATCCTCGTTCAGGGCTGTGATTGTGTTCCACTGGAGGAAAGTAGGCGGGTTCGTTCTTTGCCCGAGCCCCTGCGCTGCAGTAAAACCCCGCCCTCTCCACGCTCCACCCACTCGCAGCGGTCGCCTCCGCCCTCTGAGCGCCGGGAGTTTTGTCTGGTTGGCGTCCTCGGAGGCCGACTGTTCTTCTCATCTGGCGAAGAGCACAGACAGGCTATGGGAGAGTGGAAGAAGTCTGAAATAGTTCATGAAATTCCTCTGCTCTTACCTGAAAACGTCTGCACCATGGTCTGATCATGAGCGCTGAGCAGCTGGGCTTGGATGGTTTCCACAACTCTTCGAAATCTGCGACTTGGACCTAAGAACGCAAATTCACAACAAGCATATACAAATATAACTTCAATGGCTTATACTGAGGGCGTACTCACACTATGCTATCTGAACCGTGCCCAGGCCCGTTTCCCGGATCATTTGAGAAGTGTGAGTGCGCTGAATCGGGCTCAGATTCACTTGGCCGGCCCTGGCCTGGCTGGAAGAGGTGGGCCTGAGCACGGTTCACTTGGGCTTTGGCGCTGTACGCTTGTGTGTGAGTGCAAAACACGCCTAAAGGCTGATTTATACTTCTGCGTCAAACACCGGCGTATGCTACGGCACTGACGCATAGCCCTTCGCCGTGGCCGTCGGTGTCACTGACGTGCACCTCTCAAAAAATGTAACTACACGCCGCAACAACGCGTAACGGAAGCTCTGTGATTGGTCGGCTTGGTAGCGCTGACGAGTCTGGGCGGGACCGAGAGCCGCGCGAATGGTGGGAGCGATTGTTTACAAGTGTGGAGTCCCGTGAAGGAGCTTCGGATGGAAAGTTTTGTTTTGTGTTTACCTCATAGTTAAAGTTGTTGCACGTCCGCCGGTTCCTGCCTCAAAATGAGCGAGTTTGAGCTACTTGTACATCCCGGAAGTGTTCAGGAAAAGCAAAACAGAAGCGAAGAAACTCGACACAGAGGAACATTTACACCTCACTGCCAACTAGCGTTTCGGAAGTGTTGATGCAGACCAACAGAGACAGCGCGCAGAAGTATAAATGCACAGCTGCGCGCGTTGCCTGCGCCGTGAGTTACGCCGGTCACTTGACACAGAAGTATAAACCAGGCTTAAGCCCGAAACTGAAAGCGAGATGTGACTTTTAAGGGACTGTTTCCAACCCAGGCTCATTCTGAAAACGTAGTCCCGCGGACGTTTCTGGAGACCGCAAAATACATCCCGGGAGATACGTATTTTTGCAGTTTTTGTTTTCGCGAATCCGCGAGAGGCCGCTGTGTGGCGCTTTTTTGTATCTCGAATGTCTCTCGAGAGTGCCGTTCACGCCTGCGCTGTTTTTACGTGAACCCACCAGAGGCCGCTGTCTGACTGACCGATTGATTGACTGTGCGACCGGCCAATCGGCTGACCCACCCTGCTTCTTCCCTGAACCCAACCAGTTTTACCGATTGACCCGCCCGGCCGCTTACTTCCCTAAACCCGAGCAACAATTAAGAAAAGTCGTCTAGAAAAAGAAAAGCCCTCATCTGATTTCTTTACCACGTTTTCAGATTTCACCACGTTCACACCTTGTTATGAACTCGTTCACTTTATCTTTTGGATTCTGTTTTTGTCTTACCTGGTTTCTGGAACCGCTCTTCCCCGGATTCGAACCAGGTCGCGGTAGTCAACTACTCCTCTCTGCATCTCACGTCTGTCGACGTACACGACGAGCTAACTGGACAAACTAGTTGTGGCGGGAAAGCCCTCCACACGAAGGTAAGCGGTCAGCCGAAAGGGAACGGCGTCACACCGCCCTGTAGCGTTCGTAAAAAAAAAATGAAATGCAGCCATACGTACCTCCCAGGACGTATTTTGCGGTCTCCAGACACGTCCACGGGACTACGTTTTCAGAATGAGCCTGGGTTGACTGTTTGATATGGATTTATTAATCATTCTTAATTGTTCAATGAACGCAAACTGTCGCAGTTTTTTTAAGAAGCAAACCCCTCACTGCACCACATCTGCGCACCTTCAGCAAACCTCCTAATACCTGCAGCACGAGGACTTCATGGTTGTTTATGAGCGCCAAAAGTGGCGGATCTGTTCGGCGAAATACTTGACTGCGTGTCACTGCATATCAAACGACTTAAACAAAATAACTAAAGCAATCTCCACTGTGCTGAGCGAGAGCGCTTACTGAACAGCGCAGCATCGATGACGTAAGCGTGCCCAGGCCTGAATGTAATGTGAGTGCGAGCCCTCGGGGGAAACGGGAGGTGCTTTGGCCCGGTTCAAGGCAACTGTACATAGTGTGAGTACCTGAATCTCTGAAATGCAGTTACTAAAGTCTGCATGAAACGGAAGTTAAGTTTATCCCTTATCATGACAGACATCTGATTGAAACAGTTTCTGAAATGAGAAAAAAATTTAGGGTGGTGCTTGATTTTGTCTTCGGGGGTCCAGCTAAGAAAATGGAGGAAGATTTGAATCCCTGTTTGCACTCAGTTGTGGAGGAATTAAAAAATTGACCAGGCATACCTGGATGGGAAACCACATGGGACTTAATAATTTTAATGCAACTGGTTTACTTTGTAAAATAAAGTCGACTAATCGCTTCATAAAATAAATGATTGCAGAATTTGAGGGACATTTGTCTTTTTTTCTCCATTTCCACCTGGGGATACTCATCACGAGGTCCTCCTTATGCGGAGTAACTGATTGGATCCAAGACCAGCGACGAGATGATCCCAAGGTCTCCATATCCGGGACCAGGCCGTATCCTGAGCTGCTTCTGCGCTGGTGGTCATGGGGGAATGGAGAGCATGAGACTGATTCCAGTGAATCCAGGAAATTAAAATGGTCGTGCCCAACTGAGTCTGGTTTCTCTCAAGGCTTATTTTTCTTCACTCACCTATCGGTGAGGTTTCTTTTCCCTCTCCGCTGTCGCCTCTAGCTTGCATGGTTCAGGATCAGTAGAGCTACGCATCGATGAATTTGCTCTTCAGTGTTTGGACTATCAGTAATGATTTTAAACCACACTGAACTGAGCTAAACTGAACTGAACTTAAACACTAAAAACTGAACTACCCTGATCCAGTTACTATGACCATTTATGTGAAGCTGCTTTGATACAATCTACATTGTAAAAGCGCTATACAAATAAAGCTGAATTGAATTGAATTTGTATTTGTTTTGACTTTTGAGTCCTTTTATTCTTCTCACCTGATATGAGGCTAAAGGTTACGCTGTAGATCCCGAAATCCTTCTGTCCGTCTCTGTCTCTCTCCCGCTCCCGCTCCCTCTCTCGCTCTCCCTCAGAGAAGGAGATGTCCACCTGGAACTTGACGGGTTTCTGGAAGACAGACGGACCTCCAGAAGTCTTATACTCTGCTCGGAAACTGGTCTGGGAGATTACACTGTGACTGAGGGATGGAATCTGAAAGTAAAACACCAGAGGAAGATAAAAAAAAATTATTGCTTTGTGTGCTTTTGTGTCTGTCCTCATTGAGTATTACAATTTTTACAGTTGAATTATTACTAGTGATTTTAAACAGGTTTGGATGCTTTTTTGCAGAATACAAGGCTTTTTGCTGCTTTTCTTGTCTATGCTGTAAAAATATTTGTAAATAAACAGTTTTCCGTATTTGGTGATGTTTGTTTTTAGTAATTTATGATTTTGAATAGCATTATGGGATCTTGATCTGTTCTCTAAAAGCTTTTGACGTTGAAAAGTGACTGTTGTTGACATTTTTAACAGAATTAAAGTGATATATTGTCTGTGTTGATGTTGTATATTATGGTACAAAACCCTGGTAACAAACTTCCAGTACATTTACTGTCATTTTACAGACTTATTTCTGTACAGTAACAGTATCATAAAATGCCAATAAAAGTCACCTTTTTGAATCTGCAGTGTTGAATTTTCAACATTAAAAGTCGAAAGAGCAAAGATAAAACTTAAATAATGCAATTCACAATAGAAAACACCATGTAAATATGGAACCTGATAATTAACAGATATTTTTTACAGTGTTTATAACACAATAAAGTGACAAAGGGGCAAAAATAATATAATACTGTATAGATAAAACAGTTTAACTGCTATCAGTATGACAAAAGAGTTTTAGAGGCTCTGTTCAAAGATTTTGTTTGTCAAAAATGTAACGCCTTACAATATATTCATGCAAATTTGAACACATTAAAGCAGGGGTCACCAATCTCGGTCCTGGAGGGCCGGTGTCCCTGCAGGGTTTAGCTCAAACTTGCCTCAACACATCTGCCTGGATGATTCAAGTATACCTAGTAAGACTTTGATTAGCTTGTTCAGGTGTGTTTGATTAGGGTTGGAGCTAAAATCTGCAGGACACCGGCCCTCCAGGAACAAGTTTGGTGACCACTGCACTAAAGGGTTTAGGGCCAATATAAAAAATAATACTATAATTCAGCAGGGATGCATTACAATGATCAAAATATATCAGTAATAGCATTTACAATGCTACATAAAAAGCTGATAATGTTGTATTTAAATTGAAAACAGTGATTAAATAATTGTAGCCTTGTTGAGCAGAAGAGTCCAGGCTTTTGAACAGTATAGTGTATTTGTGGATTATGTAATAAATGTACGTAATGTTTACTTGATCAACAGAGAGCTGCACAAATCATGTGTTGGACTCACAGAGAGGAAGGCATGGACGATATCGGCTTTAATGGAGCTGAGGGGTTTGTCTCTGATGACCACGAAAATCTGCTCTTCTTTCTCCAGACTGATGAAATTTCCAAACCAAGACCTTTTAGCCAGCCTGTCAGGATACACACACATGGTAAGAGTCATCACAATGTTCTAAACAATCAAGTATTGTTGTTAGTATTTCTCTTAATAGAGCATATATAAGTTGTGATGACATTTGGTCAGTAAATGTGTCATCTGCATCATTCCATTTTTAAGACTCTGCAGGATGTCACTGATACATTATCTGACAAAAGTCTTGTCGTCTATCCAAGTTTTAGGAACAGCAAATAATAAGATGACTTCTAGACATCATTTGGTCTCAGAAGTGGCTTATATGAAAGGCAAAGGCCTCTAGATTACGCTTATTTTACCAAAATAAAATATGATCATGCCTTGATTTTTAATTATTTAATTAAGACACCAACTTGCCTCAACACACCTGCCTGGATGTTTCAAGTATTCCAAGTAAGACCTTGATTAGCTTGTTCAGGTGTGTTTGATTAGGGTTGGAGCTAAAATCTGCAGGACACCGGCCCTCCAGGAACAAGTTTGGTGACCACTGCAGTAAGGTCTGAGTTTGCTTAGACAAAAGTCTCATCACTGAACAGAAATAATGTTTAGTATAGAATATAAAGTCATGGTGCAGAGGAAACAGAGTTAATATTGTGTCTGACTCCATCATGAGCTTGGAGGACTGCATCCATACATCTCTGCAATGACTCAAATCACTTCTTGCAGGACTCCCAGAGTTTATCAAGATTCTCTGTATTCATCTTCAATGCCTCCTCCTTCATCTTACCCGAGACATGCTCAATAATGTTCATGTTTGGTGATTGGGCTGGCCAATCCTGGAGCAGCTTGCCCTTCTCTGCTTTCAGGAACTTTGATGTGGAGGCTGAAGTATGAGAAGGAGCGCTATCCTGCTGAAGAGTTTGCCCTCTCCTGTGGTTTGTAATGTAATGGGCAGCACAAATGTTTTGATACCTCAGGCTGTTGCCATCCACTCTTCAGATCTCTCGCACACCCCCATACTGAATGTAACCCCAAACCATGATTTTGCCCCCACCAAACTTGACAGATTTTTTGTAAGAATATTGGGTCCAAGCTGGTTCCAGTAATTCTTCTGCAGTATTTATGATGATTGGGATGCAGTTCAACTGATGATTCGTCGAAAAAAATTTACCTTCTGCTTCTACAAATGATCAACTAGAAGTCAAGTTATTGTTTGTTGCTCATTATTAGTATGTTAGTCTTAAGGGGATCTATAATCTAATGTAGGCCAAATTCGCATTTTGAAGTTATAAACATCAAACCTTGCAGTTTTTCACTAAATCAGGGGTGTCCAAAGTCGGTCGTGGAGGGCCAGTGTTCTGCTGAGTTTAGCTCCAACTTGCTTCAACACACCTGCCAGGAAGTTTCTAGTATATCTAAGAGCTCTATTAGCTGATTCAGGTGTGTTTGATTCGGGTTGGTGCTAAACTCCAGGACCAAGTGTGGACACCCCTGGCCTAAATAAATCAACATTTTCTTTGACATCACCTCATACTTAGTGTTTTCATCAAATCTGACCAATCAAATGCTCTCTAGAATCTGATATGCCCCGCCTCTTTCAAGACGCTTCTCATGTGCTTTTCATTTGATGCTCAAGCACTTGCCCTGGCATGCTGTGCTAAAACAAAACACTATTGGCTGTTTTTTTAAAAGGGGAGGGGCTATGTTATTTCCCACCCTGTCTACATATTTCACTGAGATTACATCAAACACCAAATAAATAAAAAATTCACATTTCAAAGCACTTCACAGGACCTTTAAACATTTAATATTTAGAATATCTAAATCATAAAAACACAAAAAACTAAATATGCAAAGAGAGTCAAAAAATCGCCAAGTTCTGAAGCCTAAAAACACTTTTCCTAACATAAGTAATAGACCTCTGGAAATAAATGAATGCAACATAAAAATATTTATATAATGATTCTGTGACAGATATCTGGATAGCATGTATGTGCTTATTGAGATGGTAAATGTTTCTTACTCTGGGCTTGATTCTGGTGTTAGACTGGACATGTCTTCTGAGGTTGGCACTGTTGGGAAGGTAAAAGTAAGAATGAAACACAACCAGATGCAGACGTCTCATCTCTCATTCCCTTTAAGAGTCAGTTGTTTCACATCATGGCACATTTGCTATTTACATGGTGGACTTTGTAAATGGAAAAAACTGAACACTTCACACGCGAGAAAACAGAGTTAAACAGAGCAGCTGGAGTGTGAAGACAAAGCACGAGCCTCCTCCATTCGGCCTCTTTATCTTCGCTTTACTTTAATTTTACGCTTTACTTTACTCCTTTACTTTAGTGGTGTAAGGAAATGGTGGAAACTCACTCCACCGAAGACATCCAATAGCCTACATATTACATTTAGTTTGTTAAGCACAAAGATTTGTTTCAAAACTAAATTCAGTTCTAATTTCTAGCAAACGAATAAATAACGAAGTGTGGAGTTATATCCAAACACACATGCTGTTCTTATTCTCCATGGAGATGCAGACATCTCCAAAACCGGACAGATGTACAAATCTAAACTTGTTTTTATTAAAACAAATATAAATATGCATATAACAGGCCCGTATTCATCAGCCAATAAAAGGAGAGGTTCTTTTTTCCGGATTTTCTATTTAATTATGAGGTTTAAACAGCATTTGAGTGACATTTTAAGCACTGATTTGTGCTTTTTTTCACACTTTTTGATGCAACAAATATATTTCCTACATTTTTGTCAAAGTGCAAAATTTACAGAAATTTGTGTTTATTTAAAATGAGCATTAAAATGTATAATCACACTTTAAACTTTATTACAATTTTATCAATAATGTAGTGAGTTTAGAATTCTACATTAAATTTTTTGAATAAAGAAATATGAAAAAAATGTTGTTTATTACCATTCATCATAAAAAAAACTATGAGGAATAAGTTAAAACTAGTTTTAAATGAAAAACTGTAGCCTATAGGCAAATAACAAACTGGCCAGCTCATTTCCTCAGTCAGAATGTGTCCATTTAAATAATAAAAGTCTTCTTTTATTGGTCATTTTATTGTTTATTCTTCTTAAAGCCTTCTTCTATTTGTTATTTTCACAATTTGTGATGGCATACTTAAAAAATGGGACAAATGAGCTTATATAGGGGCTAAATTCTGGACTTTGTCAAAAGGGGGGTGGGTCTTTCGAACCACCTGAACCCTCCTTGGCTCTGGGCCTGCATATAAATAATACTGCTAATAAAAATAACATTATACAAATAAAGATTGTCATGAATAAACTGATAAAAGCCCCCTGAGATGAGGCATGGAGGCAGTGGTTGTTATTTTTATGTAGAAAATATTAATTTGTGTAACTATTTAATCCTTTAATTGTTTTCATATGTAAAGATATTTGTGTATTGCTGTACATCGTGTATGTATTAAGCAATGAGTAAAAGTTTGGATCTGCATAGGTGCATAACTAATGCATGCGCTGGACTTTAGAGCAGCTTTCAGTTGGTCGATGGCGCAGTCTATTTCAGTTCTTCAAATTAGAAACTCCCCCAACAATGCGCCTTAACACGCCACCTTAAGTCCACAAAGTGGCGCAAATGGATTTGCTATCTAAACAATGTTGTGCAAAATGGGAAAATTACAGTTGCACTGGTCTGAAAATAGCAACAAATCGTGCCAAACACGTCTTGCGCCTTATTGCGCAGAGTGAATGATAGGGCCCTTATTCTGAAAATTTAGCTGAAAACAAACAGGAAGTGCATTTTCAGATTAAAATTTTAGATAATTTAGAGCAAACAATTTATGTATTGTTCTTAATGACATGCACAGATCACAAAAACTAGCCTTTAATGTAGTCAACAGTTCACCACAAAACTAGCAATATGGTTAGTTTTGATTTTGTGTGTTCTTTAATTCAGAAGGTAAACACATTCCATACAATATTGAATCACACCAGAAAGTGTTTGAAATCTTCCTGAACACTACGAAGTATAGAAGAGAACACTCACCCTGCAGCTTGCGGCGGTGGAAGCGCGGCGACCCCAGCAGGTTGTTCTTCAGCGAGTTGAGACGTGTCCTCCAGTGGGCGGAGCTACTGGCTGCCATGCCGCCGCCTCCCCCTGGACTAGAGGGCGGGGTCAAGGAGAGTGAGCCGACGCCCACTCCTCCTCCCTCGGCTCGGGAGGAGGAAGAGGAGGAGGAGGAGGAGGGAGGGGTAGCAGTGGGGGGGTGGGGGTGATGCACTGGGGTACCCAGAGGGGTAGGCAGGGGGGAGCCCTGAGGGGTGACCTGAGACATGGGATACAAGCTTTTAGTCACCGACTTCAGCACCGCAGATGGAGAAGGAAAGAAGAGGAAGCGGGGAATGGGGGACAGCAGGGGGGACGGGGAGGGGGAGCGCGAGCTGGAGCTGGGGAGCGGGAGCGACTTCATGGACTGGAGCTGGGGGCGTTCAGGAGCATTTTTGGAAGGAAGCGTCTGCGTTTTGGGTTCATGCGATCGGTTGGGACGAGAATTGGTGCTGCCGCTTGTTGCTTTGGTTGCGGCAACTACCTCAGGCTCGCTGAAGGTAAAGACAGGGCTCTGATGGCGGAAGAGGAGGAGCGGGTGGAGGAGTGAAGGTGGTGGCAGATGGAGAGAGAAATAGGAGTGAAAATGAGCAATGGCAGGTGAGCCCGATACGGTGCACAGTGATGTGTTTGTGTCTACAGCTGACTGACGTGCATGTTTACATCAACACAGTCTGGAGAAAGTGAATGGCAGAGTGGCTAAACATGAAGTCTGAGTAACAACGAAAAAGAGCAACACCTTAAGTCATGGGTACATCCTAAACTGTTCTTTTTGGCAACTCTTTACCACAAAGTCTCAGTGTGTTAAATGACATTACCTGACAATGAGCAATGTGTTTACTCAGCACTGATCACCGAGTTCACCTTGTATTAAAGGTCCAGTGAAATTAGAGTGCTTTCACATCTGTAGTTCGCTTCATTTGGTACCAAGGTGCAATAAACGATACATTGTAGCATTTTCCGCCGTCTTTGGGTCGTTTTTTACACCACATTAATTGCTTTGGTCCGAACCAGTTGCAACTAAAATGTAGTCATCTGACAAAATCTACATCACTTATTGGCCAGATGATGTTGAACATATTTCCTAAACTGCTTTTCAATTGGTCAGAATTCACATGCGGGAAAATGCCACCAACTATGGAGGGACGACTGTGCTGGCTGACTGTATCCCTGCTCATAGTATGCTATATAGTTTTTATACATCACTTTAGACAAACTATAGATTTGGAGAATGAAGTGCGGCTGGAAAACAATGTTTTAATGCATCGCAAATGGCGAAGGTGCATCGTACGTAACTTCAGGAGGAGGTGTGAAATCATTCATTCATTTTCTTGTCGGCTTAGTCCCTTTTTTAATCCGGGGTCGCCACAGCGGAATGAACTGCCAACGTATCCAGCAAGTTTTTACGCAGCAGATGCCCTTCCAGCTGCAACCCATCTCTGGGAAACATCTACACAAACATTTACACACACACTCATACACTACGGACAATTTTGCCTACCCAATTCACCTGTACCGCATGTCTTTGAACTGTGGGGGAAACCAGAGCACCCGGAGGAAACCCACACGAAGGCAGGGAGAACATGCAAACTCAACACAGAAACGCCAACTGAGCCGAGGTTTGAACCAGCGCCCAGCGACCTTCTTGCTGTGAGGCGACAGCACTACCTACTGCACCACTGCCTCGCCCGGAGGTGTGAATTAATTTAGCTAAACTGCAACATGGTCATCTTCTGGAAATATTACAAGCGATCCATCAGGTGATGTTTTTCCCTTTCTCTCTCTCTCTTCGTTTAAAATTGTTGGTAAAGCGCTGTCAACAAATACTTTTCCTCCACATTCAATAATGGACAGTGCATTGGCCTACGGCAGCTGGATTAGTCCAAAAGGCGCAGTACTTTTTGCGGTTGGGTCTGTTTTAGTTTGGATCATATTCTCACCACAAACGAACCGCTCCAGGGTTTGTTTGAAAGCGTACTGAGACCACCTCTTCAAAGAGATCTCGGCACACTTTTTTGGTCTGCTTGTGGTGCGCACTCGAGTGTGCTACATTCACACCTAACCCAAACGAACCGCACCAAGTGGGAAAACGAACTCTGGTGTGATTCATCAAAACTAAATAAGGGTGCTTTCACACCTGTGGATCGATCCTCTTGTTCCGAAAGAGGGATTCAAATTGTTACATTGTTGCTCTTTGTTCTTGGAGCGGTTCGCTTACACACGGCAAAGTTTCTAAACGAACCAAAAGAGCTAAAACAAGTCACGAGCGAGTAAACTCTCCTCACATTGGTCAGAGTTTCAGTGTTTATTTTTCAGGGCCCGCTCAGCTTTTCTGATGTTGACTGTTTTGTAATAATGTCCAACTTTTCTGAAGCTGCTTTGGAACAATTACTGTGAAAAGCACTTTACAAATACACTTGAACTTGATGGCTGTTTTCCAAATGCAAGCTAAACTCAAAGCACATGCAGAGATTGAGTGATCGACAACATTATATAATGAGCCGCTTGCATGTAAATGAACACAGTGCCACACAACACACAGATCAACAGACCAATGTACTAAATTACTCATTAAAATGCACTGCGGTGTGTGTCAATTCACTGCCAGACAACAGAGAGAGTGAGAAAGCAGGTATCAGTATGTTCAAGCATTTCTATATGGATATGTATCTACATTTTTGAGATCACGGTATCATTACTAAAGAGATAGTCCCCCTCCCCCCTCAAAAAAAAAAGAAAGTTCCTTCTTCATTTACTCATCCTTCAATTGTTCAAAACCTCTTTTAGTTTCTGTTGAACACAAAAGAAGATATTTTGAAGTATGCTGGATGCTGGCACCCATTTCACAGTGTTTTTGCCTACTATGGAAGTTGATGGGTCCCAGCATACTTTAAAATATCTTTTTTTTACATTCAACAGAAGAAAGAAACTTATAAAGGAGAGTAAATGATGGGCTGATTATCATTTAGGGTGACCTAAAATGTAACAAAAACTCAACACAACTCCAAATTTGTAATGTTTGAGTGAACTAACCCTTAGGAGGTGTCCTAACAGGCACTTACCCTGGGACTGCTTAGAGGACTAGAAGAAAGGCCAGTCGATGCTCCACTGACAGATCGGGATCTGTGGAGACGTGTGTTGGTCAAGACTCAGTGATGACGAATGAATATTTTGAAAGCTTCATATTTGTGCAGTCAGATGTGTACCTCTGGCTGTGTGTGGAGGTGTCCAGCGCTCTGCGTGGAGGTGTGGGAGAGCCCTGCTCCGTCACACTCAGCACCTCCAGACTCTTCCTCTCGGGCCGGCAGCGGCCGTGACGGGTCAGCATGGGGGAGTCTACACGCTTACGAGGAGGGTCTGCAGAGAGGGAGTAATGATAGCGGATAACTGTGTGTGTAGAGCAAACATCAGGGTATAGTGAGTGCAATGATGATGTGATGCCTTGTTCTCGGTGTAAATGATATAATAAAGATAGTTATGATGATGGCTGGGGGATTCTGCTACAGTTATATCTGCTTTGCTCAACAAATGTGAACCTAGACCACAAAACCTTGTGTTGAATATGTTTACTTTTAGTAAAGGCAGAAAATACATTAAAGGGGACCTATTATGCCCCTTTTTTCAAGATGTAAAGCAAGTCTCTGATGTCCCTAGAGTTATAATGTTTTATAACTCTGAAACTGACCCCTTCATGCCCTATTCACACGGGGCGTCAGCGTCAACGCTTCCCATTCACTTTGAATGGGTGACGTCAGGCGTTGCCGAACTGCATTGTGGATCCGTCAGCGCCACTTAAGAGGCGTTGCTCGCTGAAGAAGTTGGGATTAGCTCAACTATTTATGCGCCGACGGAAGCGTCAGCCAATCAGATCGCTGTATGCAAATACACCAGCTAGACAGTGGCCTATTGCTGACTGAATTTCATTGGCTGACGCTTCTATGACGATCGCTTCAGCCCCAACTTCAGACACGCCTTCAGTCAAGCGTTGACGCTGAAGCCCCGTGTGAATAGGGCGTTAGGCTTTAATTCTAATTGTGCCGTTTTGCTGACTGTTGTTTTAAATTCAAATGAGATTGTGCTCTTTTCAAAAGAGGGCGGAGCTACAAATGTGTGTGTGTTTAACAGAAGAAGTAAATTCATCAAAGTTTGGAACCACTGAAGTGTGAGTATATGATGAGCATGTTTTCATTTTCAGGTGAACTGTACCTTTAACTATATTCTTTCTCAGCCTATTGGTAGACCAAGAAATGAAAGCTTTAGCGAAGGTTCTACCAGGAAGACTGAGATGTCACGTCATTTATAATAATTATCTCGTCAGCCTATAACAACCAAGCAAGCCATGTATAAAAGCTCATCTAAACAATCTGTTTCGCTGTATTCAGGTGACATTGCGGAAGTTTCCCTCCATCCTCCCCATCACCACCACCACCAGGTTGGCCTCGTCTCCACTCAGGGGGTTGGCTTCGCCCTGCTTTCATCTTCAGGCAGGATCTGCCAGCTCATCCAGAGTTCTGCACTATAGACGGGGCTTACGCCAAAGAACTTTACGAAAGGACCGTAACAAACTCTCATTCATGCAAACAATTCACAATAAATGTTCAAACGTTTATCTGCCTCCTTGAGTCTTTCTGGTAGAATCAGATGGTGACCACTAGTTCTGTCAAAAACAGGACTGGATACTAGGATTGGGTACCGAAACACCCTTTGTAACCGGTATGCACCGGACCAAATCAGCATAATTGATGCCTAATTCCGGTGCCACTGGTACTGCAACAAGAACGTAAGAAGCATCAAGCGGTGCATCAAAGGCACACATAGGTACCCGTTGTGTCACACCATCTCTGAACTCTGAGCTCTGAACTGAACTGAACTGAACTTAAACACTAAAACCTGAACCACACTGTTCCAGTTACTATGACCATTTATGTGAAGCTGCTTTGACACAATCTACATTGTAAAAGCGCTATACAAATAAAGCTGAATTGAATTGAATTGAATCTCTAAATATTTAATTCTAAACAGTTTTGAGGGATACGGACACCGTCAGCGTTTGTTCTGGTTGCTTATAAAAGGCAAAGCGTGCAGTAAGGCGCATGCAGTGATCGACTGCCTTCATCAAAACGCATGATCACATTCATCTAAGTTGCTTAAACTAAGCATTCTAAAGTATGGCTATATTTTTCGGGGGATTCTGACACACCAACATGCAGCAGACGCTTTACAAAAATTGTGTGTAAAGGGGGAAACACGTCAAACTTATGAAATCTGAGGGCTCATGGAATCAACTTAAAGGTGAGGAATGGACTGTCTTTGACAGCTTGTGACATCATCTGGCACTTTCAGTAAGTGCGTTTACATGGACACCAATACTCTGATTTTATTATGATTAAGACAGTATCTGATCAAGAGTCTACCACGTAAACAGTGATTTTTGATTATCTTAAAGGACCACAGACACAAAATGCGAAGGAAACATTTATAGGCTGGTGACTCAAGCTATGTTTCCATCCAACTCATTTTGCAAATGAGCATAAAAATACAGTTGATGGAAACGCCATGATGCGCATAAATTTTGAAAATGCGCATAAAAAACGTATACGTCTAACTGGGTAGGATAAACTTTTTATTCGATAAGAAAAGATGCGCATAAACTGCGATGGAAACACTTTTACCGCACAAACTCCAGCATGCGCATTAAAAAAAGTCATGTGATATTGTTGAAAGAGATCATGTGATGCTTAAAAAGTGTGTAATTGGATAAAACGTCAGGCTGAGCACATTATAAAACATCTGAAATGTTGTTTTGGTCATTATAAAATGCCTTACCATTTCAGTATTAATGTTTTAATATATTACTAATGACCTCCAGAATCAAGAGCGCCTGTGCTGCGCGTCTGACACCTTTAAACGCCACTGCGCGCTCACTGCTTGTCAGGATTGTCTTCTGAGGCGCATTCATTTAGAAAAGATTGATGCAGCTTCTCCTACTGCAGCAAATGCAGTTTTTACTGTTGATATTTGGCGCCAGTTAATCAGGAAGTGATGATTTTGTTCGCTTTGACTCGTTGGATGGAAACGATGCTTCATTCGCACAACTTTTATGCGATAATCCAGTTTTGCGCATAAAGTTTATTCGCATTTTTGGATGGAAACATGACGTTGATGGATCTGTGTGCTGTAACATGTAACTGGGAATCATGAATGTAACATTCAAAAAGCAGCTCATGTAAACACCTGAATCATGTTATTGTCTTATTCAGATTGAGGCAAATCATTAGATCACTGATGTCCATGTAAAAGTAATCACAGGCCCCAAACCCAGAAAAAAGGTGTTAGCTGATTTTGACGACAGCCTTTCCACAGGTTAGTAGAAAGCTAATGTAATGTGAATAGCATTATGCAGATCAATGCTAACAAACAAATAAACAAAAGAAATATATTAATGCAATTCAAATATATAAAATATGAATTGATGTTTACGTTAAACTTATTATAAATATATATTTATATTGTTCAATTATAATGATTAAAATATATATATATATTTGTCAAATAATGTTTTGGCTAAAACATATCAGTTCAGGTACCGTTTTGACACCGGTACTGTTTTAAAGGTATCGACTTAGCACCGGTATTGAAAAAACCCCAAACGATACCCAACCCTACTGGATACTAACCAACGTCATTTCTGGGAGGAAGATCCTCATCCTCATAGCTGGGATAGCGCTCCTTACGGTCTAACAGGAGATAATAGATCATCTTCTCTTGGTTATCCCTGAGATTTAGAGAAAGAAGACAGAATAACAATCTCAAAGATGGACTCTTTCCACATTTCCAGGTTTCTCAACAGCGGAAGACTGCAGTGAATATGAGTATACCACAAATAATTTTTTTTACAATCCTATTTGCTGAAATAATAACAGAAAAACTCCATGATGGTGCTATCAAGACTTTTAGAAAAGGGGAAAAATTAGTGTGAGACTGATAACGGCAGCAAGAAGAAAGAATAATGTCAAATTTTTTTGTCCTGCTTTATAGACACTGCATTACAAACAACTCGCACAAGCTGTAATTCATTATTTTGTAATTTGATGCGGATATAATTTAATACATATGAATCCATATAATATAATAAATACATATAAATGTTCATATTTAAAACAAAATCTAAATATTAAACAGCAGTCATGTGAAAAGAGTCCCTAATGATTAAAGGTGGATGAAGAAGCATGTGGTGCTTGCTTTTGGTGCAAATTGTTCCACTCACTCTTCACACTGCAGGTCTTGGGCCAGTTTGACACGGTCCCTAAAACAGCCCAGGGAATACATGCTGTCCAGCACATCTGGGTCCAGCTCGGTCAGAGACATGATCCGGCCCATGGACACCCGCCGGGGAGGAGGCTGCTCCGGACACGGCTCATTGCGTCCAGCTCTTGATCACACACAAGCAAATGTAGATGAATGTGAGCAGCTTGCTCAAATAATATCTCATTTAGCCCATTGAGAAAAGGCCACAATGCTTTATATCATTGCAGAATACAAAAAATATATATGCAAATACACTCAATGGCCACTTTATTAGGTATAACTTCTGTTGTACAACTTCTAACTCCTATTTACTGTTCAACAGCATTACAATGACAATGACCAGTGTTATTTATATAGCACAGATTTTTACATCATTCATTGGCTAGAGTGCTTTCCAACAAATAAACAGAACACAGACAGACAACCACAAACAGACTAAAAACATCTCATACTGTATCTCCTAACATCCAAATGCCTTTGAAAACAAATCTTAAAGTCTTAAAAGCAGGTGATGAAAGGTGCATGTCTTATTGATGGTGGTAAGGCAATCCAAAGCCTGGGGGCCGCATTGCAGAAAGAACAATCTCCCCTGCATTTAGGTCTTGATTTGGGATGCATAGCAGATGCTGATTGGAGGACCGAAGGGATCTGAAAGGCTGATACAGTGTCAGTAGCTCACGGAGTTGTACCGATAGTGTCAGTAGCTCACGAAGTACAATTTTAAACTCAACTCTAAAAGGCAGCCAGTGCATGATTAGTCCTGACATGTTCATGCAAACATCTAATCCTCAAATAAAATGAAAGCAACTTAGTCATTTAGGTATGTAGACAGGATCAAAATTGTCTGCTAAAGTTGCTACTAAAGTTGCTGCTAAAGGGTAAAAGTGACGCACCACCAATAAATGTTATGTCTAAAAGGCACCAATTTTAACCATTTCTCAAGATTTAATATAAGGCTTTTGTGTCTGTAAAGTTTCAGCTCAAAATACTCATTGGATTATTTATTATACCTTTTTAACTCTAGGAAATGAGTGCTGTTTGAAGATTGCAGCTGTTTTTGTTGCCTGTGCCTTTAATGCTAATGAGTTGGTTCTCCCCGCCCACCGTTTCCACGAGTTTGTCACAGCCCTAGCCTTCGGGTAGACAAACAGCTCAGTGACAGACAAGTAAGAAGCAGATCTCCCTTACTACAGTAAGAACGTTCACAACGGTTATTTGATATATTTGTTTTGGAGTTAATTAAAGCCTTTCTGAAGCGATGAGTCACACACAATGTCGTTATAAAGTTGCATGCAAAAATAAACCTGATTTAAGTCCACAAACCGGTATTGAAGCGTCTTCTATCATGCTTGTATTGAGGCTTTGTGGCTGTGGTGATGAATTGCGTAGCAATTTTCCTGTTTTTATTACAAACATGCTCTGTTTTAAAAACGTTTTAAAGTTGTAAAACTCACTCTTGATCATATTTGATGATTATTTATGATCACAGAGACCTTTTAATCCTGATTGCTTTGCGCACGTCCTGTCTTGTTAATATAATTATATACAATACTACGGAGACATGTTCATACGTGGCTGTCAATCAAGTTGCGGTCAGCCTCAAAATGGGAGGGATCCTATTTTGGAAATTTCATAAAGAGGCTTATTGTCTTTATATCACCCCAGTGTGACAGTAGACACGCTGTACCTACACTCAGTTTGGCCCAAACATCTTGCAAAAGATGGTTTTCATCATAGGTGCCCTTTAAATTATGTTTAATAGACATCCAAACCTAGATGTATTGGATAAAACAAGGCTAAATTTGGAATTTGTCTGTGAAAGTATATGTCTAATATTAGTCCAAATGTGTAAACATTTTAGTCCCAAATATCACTGTCTATTTAATGACTATTTTTTGTTTTATTTTTAGATTTCTATTAGATTGGTGACTGCCTTGTTTTAGCCATGTTTGGATGTCTATTAGACATCATTTGAACATAAATTGGCTTGGTGTGTTGGTTAGTTTTTGGTGCCAAACAGGCTGGTCTACGTCAAAAATTGCTGATCTGCTGAGATGTTTATGCTGAAGGCCTCTACTGGGTTTATGGCTACAGCAGCAGACGACCACACCAATTCAGGCTTTACCAAAACTGGTCAATCAAAGACTGTAAAAAAAGCCTGGTCTGGATGAGTCTGAATTTCTGCTGTGACAGAAATAGTCAGAAATTGGCATAAACAATAAGAACACATGGATCCATACTACCTGGGATCAACTTCTTATACCACAGCCTACCTGAGTATTATTGTTGACCATTGCTTTATGATCACAGTGTGCATATCTATTGATGGACATTAGGATAACAAACCATGCTGTCTTAAACTGTTTTTTAACATGACAGTGAGTTCACCAAACTCAAATGCCCCAAAACAGTCACCAGATCTCAATCCAGTAGAGCACATATAGGATGTGAAGGAATTGTGGATGTGCAGCCGAGAAATCTCAAATGTCAAAATGGACTTGAATGCTTCAAGCGCCTCGTTGAATCAATGCCAAAAACAATTAAGACAGACAAAAAGCAGTCCACGGCATGCAATAGCAAGGAATGCCTAATAAAGTGGCAGGTGAGCATAAACACAAACTCTGTGGCTTGGCTATAGTGATGATGAGATTATAAGTCATTAATAATAAAAATCATCAATACTTACTGATACCAGGCATGTTTCTGGATGGCCTCTAACTGCAGGGGAAGGACAACAGATGGTGTGATTATGAGAGTCTGTTCACAGGCAGATGGCGCTATATCTCAAGATTAGTGATGGGAGAAATTAAGCTTTTCCCAATTCTTGCTGTGTCCCATTCTAAAGGTCTCATCCCTATGCCCTAATCCCTTCGAGGAGTTTACCCTCTAGACTGAAATCTTTTAACAGATGAGGAAAGTAAGAGACCAAAAAAGCTGTTCCTTGGATCCCACTTCTGCGTCACATTGCTTCATCTGCGTCACTAATTAAACATGCACAATGGATCATGGGAGAGTATCGTGTCCATCAATTTTACTCCTTGAAATCCCTGATTCAGAAATCCTCTTTAAAGGACTTCATTTGGATTGGGATCAATCAGGATGGCAACTATGTATGGCCCTGTCCCAAATGGCACCTAAACCCTCATCCTCTTTCACCCTGTTAACTTTTGTATATTAGTCTACTTCACAGCCCATCTCAGTGACAGCTTTAAAAGAGGTTTTTGTGAGCACCGACCTTTTAACAGTTACAATTATGAATGAGATTTTGTAGACTTAAAGTGCCCCTATTATGGATTATAAAAGGTCATATTTTGGTTTTAAGAGTCCTCAACATCAGGCTGATATGCATGCAAGGTCAAAAAACACTTTCACCAGCTCTGTTTTCATCCACATATTTTTAAGCACATTTTAAAATACTGCAATATTGAAAAATTGGAAACGCCAAGATCCAAATCGTTTTTGAAAATGAGTAGTAATTAGGGATGGGAACCAAAACTCAGTACCTTATCAGTGTCGTTGCTACATTATAAAAGACAGAAGTAACGATAAGCTCCGACGTTAACGGTTCTGCTATCGGTACTGGACAATTATTGCTGAATAAACATTACGGGCTGTAGTGGACAGCGAACAATGCCCGTTGCAACAAATGCAACAAGTTGTTTTCTTGCATAAGCAGAAACGCAAGCAATCTGGCTAAGCGACAGCATCTTTTAAAAGTGCATTGAGAAAGACAAATGAAAAGTTTTCGACTGGTTTTGCTTCATTTTACATTAAAAATGTAATACTAAAATAAAGTGTTGTTAATTCTGTTCAGGCAGTAGCGCAGTAGGTAGTGCTGTCGCCTCACAGCAAGAAGGTCGCTGGGCGCTGGTTGAACCTCGGCTCAGTTGGCGTTTCTGTGTGGAGTTTGCATGTTCTCCCTGCCTTCGTGTGGGTTTCCTCCGGGTGCTCCGGTTTCCCCCACACTCCAAAGACATGCGGTACAGGTGAATTGGGTGGGCTAAATTGTCCGTAGTGTATGAGTGTGTGTGTGGATGTTTCCCAGAGATGGGTTGTGGCTGGAAGGGCATCCGCTGCGTAAAAACTTGCTGGATAAGTTTGATTAATAAAGGGACTACAATTGCGGGCAATGGTTCAATCAGACATCAAGATGAAATGGCTCAAGATCCATTTGTAGGACAAATCGTAATAACAACTCTTGAGTCGACTCTTTTTTAAAAGTCAATAACTTTATATGAGGTGCGCTTTCAGATTTAAAACTCAGCTGGATGTTTTATCCACTAAGAGCTGCGTTACACACTGCATGAAAGATAATTCTCAAAATCCAGTGACTGCAAAAGCACACGAGCTATGCCATTTGGAACAGGGCCTGAGCACACTTTTGTGCTGTAGTTTTGAATTGAGGTCAACTCACCTCCATGTGGCCTTCATGTACCAAAGGTACATTGCAGCTGCACAGGGAGCTCTTGTAAGCATTCTTCTAAATGCTAAAATGATGAATGGGACATCCTACAGGCTTATAGATTTAACAGACACATGCATGCAGTGGCTATTGTGAGTCTGCAAGACTGCATGTACACATGTGCCATTATATGACAAGGCCATTGTGCTCTTTCTAAAGTGCTCTTTCTAGTGGATTTAACCCATTTAGGACACGTTCAAAGAAAGTTTTCCACAACTTTACAGTGGCATTCATTAGTCATTATAACTCATAATTATATTTTTCTCACTTCACTTAAACCCACAATAATCACTACATTAAAGTGTTAGTTCAACCCTAAAACTTCTGTTATTAACTACACCGGTCTATTATTATTACATTATTAATTACACAGTGTTCATGAAACTGTTAATAAAGTCATTATTTTATGTGCACTCAAAAGGATTTGACAGCTTGATAATTAAAGCACTGAATGCATTCAGTCCATTATGAGGATGTTTTCTGGTAGCTTTCTGAATGAGTCAGGACTGTTGCTGGAAGATCAGGGAGCTCTCAGAGTTCACATAAAATATCCTAATAATATTATAATAATATTATAGTGCTTTGCTGGGCACTCAAATCGCTTTACACAATGGGGGGAATCTTTTCATCCACCACCAGTGTGTAGCATCCACCTGGATGATGCAACGGCAGCCATTTTGCGCCAGACTGCACACCACAGCAGCTGATTGGTGGAGAGGAGACAGAGGGATGAAGCCAATTATGATATGGGGAGGGTTAGGAGGCCATGATGGACAGAGGCCAGTGGGCAGATTTGCCCAGGATGCCGGGGTTAAACTCCTGGGCTGCGTCCGAAACCGCCAACTACTCAGTAGGTACTGCATTTGAATTTAAACGTACTACTCGGCCAGTAGAAAAGCACGTTCTATACAGTATGAATGTGAAAAGTATGAATTGAATTGGGGCGTACTACATCCGCCATTTTGTCATGGTCACGTGCCCTACCTGCGTCAGCTGCGTCACTCCCATTCATGAATTCTTTCGCGGGGCATCATGGGATAGCGCAGCATGCATGGGATGCGCATTTCAGAATCTCGCCGGAAGAAATAAATCATCCGGATACTTCTCGCATACTGATTTTCGAATTCTATAAATTCGGAAATACTACTCGGCTCGCATACAGATTTTAGCGTACAATATAGTATGGAAGTATGTGGTCTCAGACGCAGCCCTACTCTTTTTCGAAGGACATTCTGGGATTTTTAACGACCACAGAGAGTCAGGACCTCGGTTTAACGTCTCATCCAAAAGACAGCACTCACTGAGCAGTATAGCGTCCCCGACACTATACTGGGGCATTAGAACCCACACAGACCGCAGGTTGGGCGCCCCCTGCTGGCCTCACTAACACCACTTCCGGCAGCAACCTAGGTTTTCCATGTAGTCTCCCATCCAGGTTCTGATCGGGCGCAGCCCTGCTTAGCTTCAGTGGGCGACCATGTGAGAGTTGCAGAGAGCTAGCTGCCAGCAATCTTGATTGATTGATTGATTGATTGATTGATTGATTGATTGATTGATTGATTGATTGATTGATTGATTGATTGATTGATTGATTGATTGATTGATTGATTGATTGCCTATTTTTCAAGTGCTGGGTGAACGAATACTTTATCCCATGAATGCAGAAATGCACAGTATTTTTGCAATGCATTGGCCAAGCATTTGCTGGCCTTTGAAGTAAACAGGCTAGCATGCCGAGCATGCATATTGACAGTAAACAGCGTGCTCTCACCGTGAGTCTTTTTTCGGGGTTGACCTCGATCATGCCTCGCAGCAGAGCCTGGCAGTCGGGTGGGATGAAATGGGGCATGTGGAAGACGCCACTTTTCACCTTCTCCAGCAGCTGGCGTAGGTTATCGTGATCGAAGGGCAGAGCGCCCTGTGGACAGCAGACAAGAGGACAAAGTTACACAGATGGGAGTGACATGCACTGAGAGATTCACTTATTTGCTAAACAGCCTTTGAGCTAAAAATCTGAAGCAGGTGAGAAGTGGAGGAAGTAAAATGTGCTCCTATGAGCTCTGGCAAAAGCAGATTTCCTCACCACTAGCAGAGCGAAGAGAATGACTCCACAGCTCCACACGTCAGCCCGTCTACCGTCATATTTCTCACCCTACAGAATTAGGAGGCCAAAGACAGTGAGGTCAGTGGTACACTTTCAGACACAGTCATGCTCTAAAACATGCAGAATACTTTTTGGATCTATGGACTTACCCTGATCACCTCTGGACATGCATAATGAGGAGATCTGCAAATAAGAACAGCACAGAAGAGTGTGAGGAAGAGTGGAATGTATAAAAGAACAGTGGAAAAAACTGCCACTTATTTTGATGAACACTAAGAAATGACAAAGCCAACTGATCTACTAATTAAGTTTGTTCTGGTTCTAAATTAAACTCAAAATTAAGGCACTATGCCGGCTAAACTTCAGGCTGCTCTATTCTCATGTGCTAAAACATGCTAGCAACATGCTACAAACTGTCATGCTGAAACAAAACAATATGCCTCAAGAAGCTGTTGTTTACAGTGGATCTATCTATCTATCTATTTATCTATCTATCTATCTATCTATCTATCTATCTATCTATCTATCTATCTATCTATCTATCTATCTATCTATCTATCTATCTATCTATCTATCTATCTATCTATCTATCTATCTATCTATCTATCTATCTATCTATCTGTCAATCTGTCTGTCTGTCTGTCTGTCTGTCTGTCTGTCTATCTATCTATCTATCTATCCTTCTTTTCCTTCCATCCATACATCCATCCATCCATCCATCCATCCTTCCATCCATCCATCCATCCATCTATCCATCCATCCATCCATCCATCCATCCATCTATCTATCTATCTATCTATCTATCTATCTATCTATCTATCTATCTATCTATCTATCTATCTATCTATCTATCTATCTATCTATCTATGTATCTATCTATCTATCTATCTATCTATCTATCTATCTATCCTTTCTTCCCTCCTTCCATCTATCCATCCATCCATCCATCCATCCATCCATCCATCCATCCATCCATCCATCCATCCATCCATCCATCTATCTATCTATCTATCTATCTATCTATCTATCTATCTATCTATCTATCTATCTATCTATCTATCTATCTATCTATCTATCTATCTATCTATCTATCTATCTATCTATCATCCTTCTTTTCCTTCCATCGATCCATCGATCCATCCATCATCCATCCTCTATCAATCCATCCATCCATCCATCCATCCATCCATCCATCCATCCTTCCTTCCTTACTTACTTCCATCCATCTATCTATCTATCTATCTATCTATCTATCTATCTATCTATCTATCTATCTATCTATCTATCTATCTATCTATCTATCTATCTATCTATCTATCTATCTATCTATCTATCTATTATCCTTCTTTTCCTTCCATCGATCCATCGATCCATCCATCCATCCATAATCCATCATCTGTCCATCCATCCATCCATCCATCCATCCATCCATCCATCCATCCATCCATCCATCCATCTATCTATCTATCTATCTATCTATCTATCTATCTATCTATCTATCTATCTATCTATCTATCTATCTATCTATCTATCTATCTATCTATCTATCTATCTATTATTCTTCTTTTCCTTCCATCGATCCATCCATCCATCGATCCATCATCCATCCATCCATCCATCCATCCATCCATCCATCCATCCATCCATCCATCCATCCATCCATCCATCCATCCATCCATCCTCCCTTTCATCTATCTATCTATCTATCTATCTATCTATCTATCTATCTATCTATCTATCTATCTATCTATCTATCTATCTATCTATCTATCTATCTATCCTTTCTTCCTTCCTTCCCTCCTTCCATCCATCCATCCATCCATCCATCCATCCATCCATCCATCCATCCATCCATCCATCCATCCATCCATCCATCCATCCATCTATCTATCTATCTATCTATCTATCTATCTATCTATCTATCTATCTATCTATCTATCTATCCTTTCTTCCTTCCCTCCCTCCTTCCATCCACCCACCCATCCATCCATCCATCCATCTATCCATCCATCCATCCATCCATCCATCCATCCATCCATCCATCCATCTATATGTCTATCTATCTATTATCCTTCTTTCCCTCCTTCCATCAATCCATCTATCCATCCATCCATATATCCTTCTGCATATATTATGTATATTTTCTACAATATGGTAGAACAACTTGTCCATGTCCAGTACTCACCCACAGCTTGTCTCCAGCAGACTGTCTCCCACCTGTAGTGAAGCCATGCCGAAGTCTGCAATCCTGATATTGTTCCTCTCATCCAGCAGCAGGTTTTCTGGCTTCAGGTCTCTGTGACTACAAGAGCACAGAGGACATTTTATCCTATCTGTCAGATTATGCTACCGTCACTGTATTTGAATGGTTTTGGGGTGGAGGTTAGGGATTGGGGAAGGTTAGGGCGATGTATCAGCCTCATATAACATCTAAATCTTTGCTGGTAGCACAATACAATAGGAAGCATATTTCATCATCGTAATAGGCTGTCTACTTTTTGAATGGGAAGTCACTGGTTCAAGCCCTGGAGTTTGCATGTTCTCCCTGTGTTTGCGTGGGTTTAATCTGGGCGCTCCGGTCTCCCCCACAGTCCAAAGACATGCGCTATAGGTGAATTAACTAAGCTAAAATGATCATAGTGTATGTGTGTGAATGCAAGAGCGTATGGGTGTTTCCCAGTACTGGGTTGCAGCTGGAAGGGGATGTGCTGTGTAAAACTGGATAAGTTGGTGGTTCATTTCGCTGTGGTGACCCCTGATTAGTAAAGAGACTAAGCCAAAAATAAAACGAATGAATGAATGAATATATGCAACCAATGTACATTGTTTTTTTAGCGTACACATAATTATTTAACTTCATCATATGCAATGTGAGTGACAAGCTAAATCAAAAACATAATATCAGATGACCTTTTGACCTCAGAAGTCTGTTATGTAATATTTGTTATTGTTGTTGGTTTCAGATTTGTGTGATATGCAGATTGGTTTCTTACCATATGGAGTGACTGTGGCAAAAGTCCAAAGCCGATATGATTTGTCTGAAGAACTTCCGCGCCTCTTTAGGCGTCAGTCGGCCCTTCTTCACCAAATAATCAAACAGCTCTCCTCCAGAAACATGTTCCAGCACCAGATATCTGCATCAACACAGCAGTGTCAGACTATACATTAACACTGTAAGAACAGACCAATGAGAAGCAGGCAGGACAGTGTGTGTTTAATTAGGCCTGTTTGTGCATGTCTTATAACTCACAGGTATTTGTTATTCTCATAAACATCGTGGAGTTTCAAAACATGTGGATGTTCAATCAGTTTCAAAATGGCAATTTCTCTCTCCACCTGGTTAAATGAGAAAAAAATTTGTTAAATTTACCACTCAGTCTTATAGATATCATTTCATTTTAAACATGACTTTCCAAGCTGTAAAAAACAACCAAAACTATATATGTATATAAATATACAGCTAAAGCTAAATTATTATTATTATGTCATTTTCATTAATCAAACTGAATTAAATCTAGCTAATGATAGTATTTGTTTATTTTAATTCAGACTAATGAAAAAAATTGAGCATTCTTTATTACTAGATATATTCATTTAAAGTGAAAACAATTTAAATGTGTCAGATCTATTAAGGGTCTGAATCTTTTTTTTTCAGTGTATTATTACTGTAAATTAGCCCTCCTGTGAATTTTATACATTTTTATGATTTAAAATATTTTCCATGACATTTAACAACAAGAAAATGTTCACAGTATGTCCCCTCCTGATTTTTCTATATTTATTTATATATTAAGTCTTATTTATTTAAATTTGCCGGGAATAAAAACAGTTTTTACATTTAAAACAATGTTAAGGTCAATATCATTAGTAACAATACTGATTAGAAATCAATTTAATTCGAATTAGATTAATTAATAATATCAATTTGAAATTATTTGTTGCCTAAAAGATCAAATAAATCAGTTATTAGAAATGAGTTCTTAAAACTATTATGTTTAGAAATGTGTTGAAAAAAATCTTCTCTACATTAAACAGAAATTGGGGGAAAAAATAAACCAACCCAAGCTCATTCTGAAAACGTAGTCCTGCGGACGTTTCTGAAGACAGCGGAATACGTCCCAGCAGGTACATACGGCCGCGTTAATTTTTTTCAAGCGAACGCTAAGGGGCGGTGTGACGATGTTCCCTATCACGCTTGCCGGCCGGCCGGCCGACCGCTTACCTCCTTGTGGAGGGCTTCCCCGCTGCAACCCTTTTTATCCACTCAGCTCACCGTGTACATCGGCAGGCTCGAGATGCAGAGAGGAGTCGACCACGGCGATCGGTTTCGAGTCCGGGGAAGAGCGGTTCCAGCAATCAGGTAAGACAAAAACAGAATCCCAAAAATTAAGTGAACGAGTTTCGTAACAGGGTGAGAACGCAGTGAAATCCGAAAACGAAAAAATCAGGGCTTTTCTTTTTTTGGACGGCTTTTTGTAAACTGTTGCTTGGGTTTAGGGAAGCGAGCGGGCGGGTGGGTCGATCGGTAAAATTGGTTGGGTTCAGGGAAGGAGAAGGGCGGGTCGGTCGATTGGCCGGTCGCGCAGTCAATCATTCGGTCAGCCGGACAGTGGCCTCAGGTGGGTTTACGCGAGAACATCGCAGGCGCAAACGCGAGACTCGCGAGCACTCGCGAGAGGCGTTTGAGGTGCAAAAAAGTGCACAATGTCGGCCTCTAGCGGATTCGCAAAAACAAAAACTGCAGCCATGCGTAACCACTGGGATGTATTCCGCGGTCTCCAGAAACGTCCGTGGGACTACGTTTTCACTAAGAGCCTGGGTTGAAATAAACAGGGGGCTAATAATTCTGACTAACGAATAACATCTGAAGTGATATGCTTTAAAAACAGTCAGCTACGCTTAAGAAGAATTAAACATGCTAGACTTTCTGCGATGGTGTCGTGAGGCACTGCAGACATGGTGTTGCTTTTCGTGAACTATGCCACATTACACGAGAAGAAACGATTGAATCTTGTGTCACGACGTACATCTGTCATTTACGACTCACTAACGACACCCTACATCAAGGAAATCATACCGAAATCATGTGATCTGGCCGGAGCTTTATAACTAGCCAACTGAGTAAGCACACTTTCGTTCTGACCAATCAGAATTGCGCAACTGAACTCCGCCCACAATAAAAAAAAGGAAAACACTGACAAGTGGGATGATAGCGTCTGCCGCTTCAGAAGCATTAATAGAAGAATTAATACATGACATTTTTTTATAATATTTGGGTTTTTAAAGTCACAGACACCAAACAAAAACAGGTAATTTTTAAATGATGTCGCAGAATAGTTGCCGCAGCGTATTATAGAGCTAAAGCTTGAAATAAATTAAAATCAGCTTGAAGTTTGAATTTAATCATAAATCAAATCGCAATATCTGTCAAAAAAAAACAAAAAAAACGCAATTAGATATTTTTCCCAAATAGCACAGCCCTAGGTAGGCCTATACCAAGATGAAACATAGTACTTTAAATGCTAATTCATTTAAATGCTAATTTCAATATCAGCTGTGACAAGTTAAAGCTTATTATTCCATCTTTACCTTCATCAACACCGATTCTGAGAGTTTTTCTCTGTTGACTATTTTGATGGCTACTTTTTGGCTGGTGATGCAGTGAATCCCCAGCTTCACCAGACCTACAGACACCGCAGACATTCACAAGGCAATTGATCAGCGATAAATGCTTTGAAAACAGACTATTACATGCAATTAAACGCATAGACCGCATCTCCTTACCTGTCTGGCCTTTCCCAAGGGTCTTTTCCAGTCGATACGGCCCCACATACTGAGCTGCCTGGGTCACTGACAGTTCCTTAGACATCCTGACTCCTGCTAACCGCGCTACAGCCTGCAATATTACCACAGTCCGCCGATTCTGAGGTGAGTTTTAATAAAATAATCTCTCAAGGGTCTGCAACAACCCGGAAATATATCCATGTTGAGCTCGGGGTGCCCTAAATGCTGTCATACGGGCCCGTTTGGTCTTTCGGATGTCAGGAAAGACATTAATAGCAGTCGCTCTTCTCAATCGATCAGACTTTTCATTCAACACACAGACACTGAGCAGGACGCGGTGTTTCTAGATGCATCTACCCTAACGGCATGACAAACTCCTCCTAACTAGTGTTTATAAGTGAACGCACACGCGCACGCCTTCAGGCCTGGATCACAGGTAAGGCTGACACAATCTTAATACGTTAAACAAACAGGTAAATCAATTCCCGCTTCACATCCGCAAGTGTGTGTGTCAGTGTGAGGAGATGCTCTGCTATCATCCAGGTCTGCTTCATCTGCGGCTGGTGCTGGTGCTGGTGCTGATGCTGAGCTCCATCCTCCCGCACGCAGCGCCGCATCCTCATCCGTCTCTCCCCGCGTCCTCTCCCGCCGGTCCCGCATCCGCCGGACGCAGATCTGACAGGGTTTTTTTTGGTGGTGATTTACAGGCTGCGCAGTGCTCGCTGGGGTCTTGCGCGTCTTGGTGGTTATTTCTGCGTTGTAAAGCGTAATTTTCTTCTCCGTTGTGGTTCCTTTTGCATCAGCATCCGGGTCCCACACCCTCCTCCTGCTCCTCCTCATCATCATCAGCCCTCCCTCCTCATCACTGCACCTCTCGCCACCGCCATGCCATCAGATGGTGATACACCAGCATACTCGATTACATACAGCTGAAGTCAAAATTATTCGCCCTCCTGTGAATTTCAGATATTTCCTAAATGATATTTAGCTGAATACTAGTATCTTGAGAATATTTAGTGCAATATTACTGTAATAAATGTAAGAAATCAGTTATTAGAAATTAGTTTTCATATCCCTGCTGAAAAATCCAGCTTCAACCAGCCTAGGCTGGTTGGCTGGTATTAGCTGGTCGACCAGGCTGGTTTTAAAGAGGTTTTGGCCACTTCCAGGCTGGTTTCCAGCCATTTCCAGCCTGGTCTTAGCTGGCCAGGCTGGAAGATGACCAGCTAAAACCAGCTTGACCAGCCCAGCCAAGCTGGAAGTCCAGCCAAAACCAGCTATATCCAGCTTAAACCAGGCTAGTCAAGCTGGTTTTAGCTGGATTTGGCTGGTCATTTAAAAATTTAAATAAATAAAAAAATTGAAAAAATACTGGGTGTCTTATTTTTTAAGTAGAAACAAATTAAACTTATGAATATTTTAAACTTTTTTAAAACTACATTAAACTGATTTAAAATGTATTGTTCTGTATAACTTCTAGAATTCAGCTATAAACAGGGGGGTTGGCTGGAGGGTTACATTTTGTTAAAATTTCAGTGTTATGTATATTCCTTTTGAATATTTAGATTACAATTTGTTTAACGTCTTTAAAATAATCTATGCTCACCAAGGCTGTGTTTATATGTTCAAAATATAATAAAAACAGTAATATTTTAAACATCATTGCTGATTAAAATCTATACAACTAAAATCTTGTTCGATGTTATCTGAAATAAAATATTTTAAAGAAAGGCTTACTGAAGGAAAGCTCATCGGTTTATGTCAGATAGTTCGTGAAAAAAAATTTATAATAATTTAATATATGTAATTATAGTTTTCGGATGAAACGTTAAACTGAGGTCCTGACTCTCTGTGGTTGTTAAAAACCCTTCTGACCATCCCCATATCATTACTAGCTTCATCACTGTCCTCTCTCCACCATCATGTGGTTTGGAGCAATATGGCTGCAGTCGCATCATCTAGGTGGAATGTGTGTAAAAAAAATGTGTGTAAAGTCTTTAAGTGTCCAGAAATGCACCATATAAATGTAAGGAATTATTCATTTTCTTGTCGGCTTAGTCCCTTTATTAATCCGGGGTTGCCACAGCAGAATGAACCGCCAACTTGTAAGGAATTATTATTAATATTATTTACAAAAACTCAGTAGTTACCTTTAGTGCTATTAAAATCAAGCCTTCTGATTGCTGCAGTAGTTGCATTAGTACATGTGCTCTGTGATTAAATGACTATTAATAATTATCAGAATAAATATTAAAATAATAATAATGTGCCTTGTGCTTACATTTTCTGTCACAGCTCTCAAACATAAACCCCATTCAACACGTTTTCGTCCTATATCTGTCAGTACCATCAAAACGAAACACTATTTTGTTTATGCATTTGTGTATGCACAGCTAATTAATATGTGATGAAAAATATGACAGCAGTTTTGTCAGCGGCATCCTAAACTCTAGAAGGTGCTGACAGTCTGCTTCTACACGCCTCAAAAAACACTATGCTAGTGTGCTTGGCATAAGAGATCAAGCAGAACACTGCAGTTAAAGCCAAATCAATTACTGCATTCATTATCATCAAGTCATGTATGTAGTCAGCACATGAGTTTTAAATATGAATGCAATTGATGTGTTCAAATCTGATGGACTTGGAATAAAGGATAAAGAAAAAATGGTAGTGAATTCAACTGACTCATAGTTGAGTAAACAGATTTACATACACTGATTGTATAATGATTTTTGTACAATACACAATATTGTAATATTACAGTTAAAAAACTGTAATACACTCTCAGAAATAAAGGTACAAGAGCTGTCACTGGGGTGGTATCTTTTCAAAAGATACATATTTGTAACTAAAGAGTCCACAGTGGTATCTCAAATGTGCATTTTAGTGCCAAAAGGTACCTAAAAAGTACCTTTGAGGAACCATTGTGGACCCTTCAGGTACAAATATGTATCTTTTAAAAAGGTACTGCCCCAGTGACAGCTCTTGTACCTTTATTTCTGAGAGTGTATGAACTGAAATTTACTTCAGCACAGTTACGGTACATACTTTACATGCAGTATGTAACAATACAGTACAATACAGTATGTTACTGTATTTTAAAGTTGCATTGTGAAAATATATATAATACTACAAATACAGCAAGGTACATGGTGCTATAAATGTAAATACAGTATTTTAGCTGTAATTGATTTACAGTAAGTTACTGGCAAACCGAACTGTAATATGAATTGTAGTTACTGTAGAGTTGTGCCGTATGATACCATATGTTAAAGTTGTGCTGAAAAAATTGAGTGACAGGATTGGGAATATTACTGTATATTTTACAGTAAAAATATACAATACTGTAAATAGAATTAAATAATACTGTAGTTGACATTTCAGTCCCACTTTATATTAAGTGTCCTTAACTACTATGTACTTACATCAAAAATTAAATACAATGTACTTACTGTGTTTATAATGTATTTGAGAACACTTGTGGTGCTTTTGAGTTGGGATAGAGGTTGGGTTATGGACAGGTTTGGTGGTATGGGTAGGTTTAAGGGTGGGTTAAAATGTAAGGGATGGTCAACAGTGTATTTACAAATGTAATTACAGAAGTTAATTACAGATGTAATTACGTACATGTATTTAATCAAGCATAAGTACACAGTAAATACATGTATTTACACAATAACAAAGTATTTATTCCTGTGTAAGTACATATTAGTTAAGGCCACTTAATATAAAGTGGGACCGACATTTCTTTTATGGTTTCTACCGTAAAATCACACCTGCCAATTTTTTTGCCTTAAATTTTATTCATTTATTTTTTTTTGCAAAGAGTCACTGTATATATATTCATCATCATGTGTGTATTCAGCACAGTTATGTATTAATTGTGAATGTGATTGGTGTGTTCAAATTACACTGAAAAAAAAAGAAGTAATTTTACGGTTTACCAACAGCTGGGCTGCCAGAAAAAAAGTAAAATAACGGCCGTTAAATTACAGAAATATACCCTAAAATAATGGATATTAAATGACAGAAATGTCCATAAATTTCTGGTAAGTTTCTGTAAAATAATATCTGTTATTGTATGGTAAATTTCTGTATTTTAACAGCCATTGTTTTACTTTTTTAATGCCGGCACCCCAGCTGCCGGAAATAAACCATAAAATTACAAAAAAAATATCAGTGTAAATTAGTGCTGTCAAACAATTAACGGCATGCCAAAAAAAAAGTTTCATAATTTTACTAATACAAATTTACAAGTTTACAAATACATGTTTACTAAATATGTTTGTGAATATTTTTTGTGTGAATATATGCATGACTATATTGGATAAAATATTAGTTTATATATTTGTATATCCATATTTAGATATAATACAAATTATAAATAAGAATTAAATATATATCTAAATATATTTATTTTATATATTTTAATAGTTTATGTACAGTATGTGTATGTGTATTTATACATAAATATACACAGTAGTACGCATGTATATATTGTGATGTATATTGCGATTAATCATCTGACAGTGCTAGCTCAAATCTGATGTACTAATGTAAAATAAATGATAAACAATGATAATAATTTATTTAAAATCAGATGAAATACATTGTGCTTTTTACAGCATCAAATCTGAATTCAGAAACAACAAAAACAACAACACAGTTACAAATAACACAGACGACATGAGGCAAGACGTTTCACGATCTAAATAAATAAATTCCACTGCTTTCCAGCTCCTGCACCCCCTTCCACTGTCCTTCGAATGGTTCAGTCCAGTGCAGAGTGAGGGAATGCAAGGACACTGGAGGACCAGAGAGGAAGGACCTGCGATAAAAATAGCAGAAGAAAATCAGAATGGACAAATCAATGCCCTCATCCAGACGCTTCTGCAATAAAACCTTCTGTAATTTGGGCTAACTTCAACAGCAGATACATTTCAAGGAGTATAAAAGTCAAAGTAAGAAAGAAGAATTGAATAAAATGTGTTAAATGTACATACATGTATATCCATGTCCCCCTCAGGAGGCCGCTGTGGCTCCCTTCACACAGGCATTGAAAGCCTCCAGCAGCTCCTTACAGGCCTCTGCACCTTTACCCTGAACACTGAACACACACACACACACAGATTTGTTTTTATCACATTGATAAGCCATAGAATAAATACTTTCTAATAAGTCTATTTATTTTACAAGCATTTTTTTGTCTGTAAAACCTGTTTATTATTTTTGTAAACATTTTAAATGTTACTTGGACATAATTTCTGTTAAATAAAAAAAAGCTTTAAAATTGATAACACTATGTGCATCTTATACACTCTCAGAAATAAAGGTACGTGAGCTGTCACTGGAGTGGTACCTTTTCAAAGGGTACATATTTGTACTTAAAGGGTATATGTTGGAACCTCAAAGGTATATATTAGTAGCTAAACATTTTAAGAGGTACTCTTTTGTACTGCTTAGGTACTGTTGTGTACCCTTGAGGTATCAATAAGGACTCTTTAAGTAGAAATATGTACCTTTCAAAAATGTACCACCCCCGTGACAGCTCTTGTTATTTCTGAGAGTGTAAGATAACATAGTTTCTTTTCTATAATATACATTTGACCTGAATATAGGGTGGCACGGTGGTGCAAGCACTGTCGCCCCACAGCCAAAAGGTTGCTGGTTCAAGTCCTGACTGGACCAATTGGCGTTTCTGTGTGGAGTTTTGCATTTGGTTTCCTCCACAGTCCAAACACATGCGCTATAGGTGAATTAGATGAACTAAGTTGGCCGTAGTATGTGTGAATACGAATATAGTGTGAATATGAATTATAGTGTGAGGGTGTTTCTGCTGCATAAACATATGCTGGATAAGTTAGCGGTTCATTCCGCTGTGGTGACGCCTGATAAATAAGGAACTAGGTAAAAAAAAAATTAAAGAAAAAATGACCTTCATATTTTGATTCCTAAAATAATGAGCCGTTTTTGCATGAATTGTAGTTAAATTAGCACAGTGAAGCTGCTTCTCCTTTGACATCCATTCATAATGACTATCTTCAGTCACTGAACTTCTGCTAATATTACTTATTTGTGACCTCTGATCCTGTTTCTTACATAAGATCAGTCTTTTAAAAAGAGTATCTACAGAGATACAGAGGAAAGGGTTAAACTGTAGCAACAACAAAAGTGTAGAACAGAACAAAGCCTAAAATAAATAAATTTAAAAGAATAAAATACACTCTAAAAAATTTTGTTTCGACAAAACAAAACAAAAATAATGCAACAGTTTACATTAATTTATTGAAATTACGATAACATCTAACAAAATGAAGTTCAGACAACAAACTTTATTATGTTAGCTAAATATTTTCCTCTTCAATCAGAGGCATTTTTACATAGCAAAAACTTTAAATCTATAAGTCGAGTACTCAAAAATGTTGTTTCAGTTAGTTTTTTATTTTAAAATTAAAAACAAATCCAGTGTTATGTTCTTAATTCCATGCACATTTTCAAGTTTAGAGCCGCAAATAAATTAAGTAGCCGAAATTGTTACAGTTTTTGTTTGTTTTTTAAATTTAATCTTCATGCTTGTAAGAAATACATTTAACAACGATATTTTTGTTTTTCGGTAATTTTTTTTTTTTCTGTAAAAAACACAGGTTTTCATTGTTTTACAAAACAAAAACATGTACTGTCCCATATTATCATTATAAAAAAAAACATCAGTGCGTGGACATTTTTAAATTGATGTAATTATCAATATTTTCCTGTTTTGAAACCTTAATAAAATTATTCTGGTAACTTAAAAGTTTAATCTAATCAGCATTTTAGAATTTTTAAGTTACAATAATATTAAACCATGTAGTGGTAACAGTTCTCTTGAGCTATTTTTTGGAGTAAAGCAAGGGTAATATTATTAATTTTCACTAATTTTCTTTTCGCTTAGTCAATTTCTTAATCTATAACAAAGGTTAAAGGAACTAAGCCGAAGGAAAATGAAATGACATGATGGTTCATACATACCAAATATTGACATTTATTTATTTATTACGCAGTTCTAAACAGATTCAGCCAAAGATGTACATTTATTCATTATCACCCTCAAGCGGTTCCAGACCTTTGTGAGATTTTTTTCTGTTGATCATAAAATAATATATTTTGATGAAAGCTGAAAAAAACCATTGACTTCCAAAGTAGGAAAAACAAATACTGTGGAAGTCAGTGGTTTTCGGCTTTCTTCAAAATATATTTTTTTTGTTCAGGAGAAAGAAATTCGTAAAAAAAAGTTTTGAACAAGTGAAGGGTGAGCAGTTGATGTTTATTTTTGAATGAACTATCCTTTAAGTGTTCAGTTATAGAACAAATGTGACCTTTGGTTTAAAAAAGTTATTATGCAACATATCTAAAAAAATATTATATAAACATTTACTGTGCTTCTGTACTTGACTTCCATAGTGTTTGTTTTTCCACACGTGTCAATGTTTCCAGATATTCAGAATATCTTCTTCTGTGTTTGCAGTACTTAGCATGTCCACAAGATGGCCTTACGATAGTCCCAATAATAAAAAATAACAATAATCATTTAATAATGCGTAACTCTTGCACACTTAATAGTTAATTCTAGTGTAGATCTGCACATGACACACCTTTAACCTCATAAATAACGCAGACATTGCGGTACTGCTCTGAAATGTGAGCCATGAGCACCTCCACACCCTCCGTGTGTGTGTGTGTGTGTGTGTGTCTATTGAAAACCCTGCTATTTTTACAGCACAGATATACATTACTTAAAGTTCACTCTAAATCTGGCATCAAACAGAGACATACTGCTCTGAATGCTGTGAACACGTGTGTATTTGTGCACAAATTATGCAACTTTTGCTGACAAGACGCTCGTTTCAAAAATGTAGTCATTTCATATGTGCATGTGATTAGTTAGTTAATAAATTTGACACTTAAATAAACACTCTGTTACTTGCGAATTATACATCCTAACATGCAAATCATACACTAAAAATGTTTTGAAGCTGAATCAAATCAACCTCATTAAATTAAATGAAACTAACTTTTTAAATTACGTTAGAAACATGATTTGCTTGAGTTAATATGCTAGAAATACGCTGTCATGACTTATTGATCTTATTTTTTGTAGAGACTGCATCAGTGAAGAAACAGATCTTCATTTTGAATATTTGTGCAAGTCACCGTAAAGTTTATAGTATTGCGTCATTGTGTGAGTGCACTGACCTCTGACCTTTTAACCTAGAAACAGAGCACTTTGCTTTGTTAACTCATTTGCAGAGGTTAATCATTCATGCGTGAAACCACAGTGCTGGAAAACGTCTGAAATCAGAAAGTGTTGTGACGTGTGTCTGCAAAGGGCTGGAGATGTGCTCCTGACACATGCTTTAACTTAGCAACATGATGGCCAACATGGTGTAATTTTCCACCTCCATCATCACTTCCAAACCCCGCGCACCATGTGCTCAAGCTTCTCTTGTATCCACTTCGGTATCCAACACACATTTAACTGAGGTTTCGGAAATTGTCATTTGCATACCACAGATATTCTTTATTCAATGACTTTCTAGATTAAATGTAATAAAATAAAATTGTTTTGATTTTGAAGAAACTTTCTTCTGCTCGTCAATGAAATATATTTGATAAATGATTACTGTTATAAAGAACTATTAGTTTTTAATAGATTTTTCGATTTTCCACATCATTAACCCAGTCTTGCCACTTGATAGAAATCATTAAAACATTCTGAATTCATACTTAAAGAGACTCAATATTTATATTATTTTATTTCCAGTGTTTTATGAGTTTCTTTCTTCAGTTGAGCAAAAAAGAAGGCATTTTAAAAAATGTTAAAAACCGGTAACCATTGACTTCCATAGTAGAAAAAACAAAGACTAAGCAAAGGGTTACCGGTTTCCGACATTTTATTTTTTTCTAAATATATTGGTGTTACACAGAAAAAAAAATCATAAAGGTTTGGACCAAGTAAATGGTGAGTAAATGATGATGTAATTTTCATTTTGGGGTGAATTACCCCTTTAAATATGCTTAAATAATAACAGTGGATTTTACTATACAGTTTTTACTGCTTGGTGTTTGTTCTATACATTTTTAGGATCATTTTATTGACACAAAGTTTTATAGAATATATATTCATCAGCGCCTTTTATATATTCAGAATTATTAGCCCCCCTTTGAATTTAATATTCTTTTTTAAATATTTTCCAAATGATGTTTAACAGAGCAAGGCAATTTTCACAGTATGTCTGATTATATTTTTATTCTTTTCTTTTATCAGAAAGTCTTATTTGTTTTATTTCGGCAAGAATAAAAGCAGTTTTTAATTTTTTAAAAACCATTTAAGGTCAATATTATTAGCCACTTTAAGCTCATTTTTTCCAGTATGCTACAGAACAAACCAACATTATACAATAACTTGCCTAATTACCCTAACCTGCCTAATTAACCTAGTTAAGCCTTTAAATGTCACTTTAAGCTGTATAGAAGTGTCTTGAAAAATAATATTAACCAGAAATTTGAGAAAAAAAAATAAGCAACTAATAATTAGGGGGGTAATAATTCTGACTTCAACTGTGCATATATATATAATTGTTTTCTTTTTTCATAAAATGTATTTATGTATTATTTATTTATACATGCAAACAATTCAATCATATTTACTGTCACTTGAATTAAATAATGAGCACTTGCTGGATTAAGAGTATTTTTATTTACTATTATTATTTACTGCAAACTTTTGGTATATGTCATGCAGTTAATTGTTTCCTCTAATATATTGATCAGTACGACTATTTTCAACATCATCATCATTCTCTTGTCGGCGAGTCCCTTTATTAATCCGGGGTTGCCAAAGTGGAATGAACCGCCAACTTATCCATCAAGTTTTTACACAGCGGATGCCCTTCCAGCCGCAACCCATCTCTGGGAAACATCCACACACTCATACACTACGGACAATTTAGCCTACCCAATTCACCTTTACTGCATGTCTTTGGACTGTGCGGGAAAGCAGAGCACCCGGAGGAAACCCACGTGAACGCAAGGAGAACATGCAAACTCCACACAGAAACGCCAACTGAGCCGAGGCTCGAACCAGCGACCCAGCGACCTTCTTGCTGTGAAGCAACAGCACTACCTACTGCGCTACTGTTTCGCCCCACGGCTGTTTTCAACATTGGTAAATTGATATCAGATTGATTTCTCAAAGATCATGTGTGTCTGCAGGTGTAAGATGCTTAAAATTCAGTTTTACATCACAGGAAATCCAAGATATTTAAAAATAAGTACAGAGTTCTGTTCAACATTGTGATAACATTTCACAATTCTGCTGTTTTATTGTCATTTTGTTAGCAATGAGGGTCTTTTAAAAAACTGAGTTAGTATTAATCGTCTGCGCTTTTGATCACCAGTGTACACAGTGGTTTTGTAATCAGTATTGATGAGTTTCTTCATTTAAAGCATGTACATTTCCAGTAAAAAAAAACAATAATAATAATAATAAAAAAAACAGATAAGCTTAAAGTGTTGACCTCTAAATGTTGCATTATTGACTCACCATTTGTCCAGCTCCTCTTTGGGGAGTTTGCACTGAGCAGGAACTTCTTCTGGCATCTTTGTGTCTATCTGTCTGTCTGTGTGTGACTCGTGCTGTAGTGAGCTGAGGAGAGCCTGTAAGGAAGCACACAGTGATCCTCTAATATATATAGGGTTACTTCTCAACGTGTGGGAGGGAAGGAGGAGCAGAAACAGCCTGCAGAAGAGTGTCAGAGGCCAGAAGACGAATAGTAAAGGTGACCCGAACGGGCAAAACTAACCTCACTGGAATTAAACCTCAGAGCAGTTTCAGAGCCGTGTGTAAAGGTTTATTGACTAATCATGAATATATATATATATATGTACTGTTCAACCATTTCTGGTGTTCTGCAGGTTTTTTTTTTCTTAGACAGCCTTGGAAAACCTGCAGAACATCACAAATTGTACAGGTACATGTATTTTCATGGTTTTAACATCTGAAAGGTTTCAGTTTGGACCTGAATGTTGCAGTGAATGTTTGTTTTTTGAAAACAAATGATTTATTGGATTTAAAATAAGCTTAGTGGTTGCAATGAGTTGATATAGGCTGATTTTAAACAAACGAAATAAATTTAGTAATGTTTAAGTCCATATAAGATGTTTAAAACCACTTACTTAAAAAAAAAAAACTCTGGTAAACACAATGAATCATTTTTGTCATTGTTTTAAAGGATGTTAAATGTTTTAAAACGACTCATTTTAACTTAATGGAGATGTTTAATTGGAGGTTTATGTTTTGTTATTTTGTTTTGTTATCTTCACTCAAATAAATAGTTTTGTTGCTTGTTTAAACTATTCATTCATTCATTCATTCATTCATTTTCTTTTCGGCTTAGTCACTTTATTTGTTTGGAGGACTGTAAACCTGTTCTCTGTCTAGTCTCTCATCCTAACTGCAGATGGCGCAGTTTAACAGCACCATTGCAAGATCAAGAGCAAACTACAAAATAAAACACAAAGAAAGAAAGAAAATAAATGACAGCATTTCGGATATACCCATTATTGGACAATAAAGTTCTAAATAACAAATTTATTTAATTTGTATACGAGCAGTGGTTTAACGTTCATCAGTGTTAATTTCGTGCCGCTATTTTGTAGTTGTGACGACACGTCTATATGACGTTTTTCCTAACTGCTGATGTCACTGATGCGTGTTTTTATAAAACTGGAAAGACAACTACAGTAACATGCATATAAATCTTATCTTTTACTTACGTGATTTTAAATGCGGACAACGTTAAATTTTTTATTATTATGTTAAAATGATTTAGTTATAAATTGTGTAATTTATGCTTAGAAATGAAAAATCACACATGAAATAAATAAATAAATAAATAAATAAATAAATAAATAATTGCATTGGGCAGATTTTCTGATTATAATATAATATAATATAATATAATATAATATAATATAATATAATATAATATAATATAATATAATATTATATAATATTATATAATATTATATTATATAATATAGTTTCCCAGAGATGGGTTGCGGCTGGAAGGGCATCCGCTGTGTAAAAAAAAAACGGCTGGATAAGTCAGCGGTTCATTCCGCTGTGGCGACCCCGGATTAATAAAGGGACTAAGCCGACAAGAAAATGAATAAATGAATGACAATATAAAATAATATAATATAATAGGATATAATATAATAGGATATATTATAATATAATACAATAAATATAATATAAAAATATAATATAATATTATATAATATAATAAAAATAATATAATAAGAAATAATATAATTTAATATAATATAATAGGATATAATATATATAAAAATATAATATAATATAATATATTATAATATAATATAATATAATATAATATAATATAATATAATATAATATAATATAATATAATATAATATAATATAATATAATATATATTGCATTATACATGATCTAATAATATGCTGTGTCCTGATTGTGGGATAGTGTGTGTCAGTGTGTTGTTTAAATGAGCTCAGCATGACATCATGGACTGTAATGTTGTGGAGTATTTCCAGAACAGTCTGGATGAGATCATTTAGGATCAGACCATCTTGTATGTATTTTTTGCTATACAATATTAATAAGACTTTGGAGCAAATTTGATCATTGATGTAATGATTATGTATGGGAAATGCCATGAACACAAATAAAAATGGTCCAAGGATAAACCTAACATACAGTTAAAGTCAGAATTATTCACCCCCCCCCCCCCCCCCCCCCCCTTTGATTTTTTTTTATATTTCCCAAATGATGTTTAACAGAGCAAGGAAATTTTCACAGTATGTCTGATAATATTATTTTCTTCTGGAAAAAGTCTTATTTGTTTTATTTAGCTAGAATAAAAGCAGTTTTTATTTTTTAAAAGCCATTTTAAGATCAATATTATTAGCCCCTTTAAGCTATTTTTTTCTGATAGTCTACAGAACATTATATCATTATCATATCATTATACAATAACTTGAAAAATTACCCTAACCTGCCTAGTTAACCTAATTAACCTAGTTAAGTCTTTAAATGTCACTTTAAGCTGTATAAAAGGGTATTGAAATATATCTAGTCAAATATTATTTACTGTCATCATGACAAAGATAAAATAAATCAGCTATTAGAATTGAGTTGTTAAACTATTATGTTTAAAAATGTGTTAAAAAAAATCTTCTCTTTGTTAAACAGAAATTGGGGAAAAATAAACAGGGGGCTAATAATTCAGGGGGGGCTAATAATTCTGACCTCATATACATACATTCTTCATATGCACATGCAATGTGTTTTTCCCAAAAGTGACACCATCGAGTCCCTATTCGTGGCGCCCCCCAGCGGTCGCTGTCTGAAGCGCCGCTCTGCTCACTCTAGCGGCGGGTGTGAGCATGTCTCCCGCCTACAGGCTTCTCTCTACACGCTCTGCATCTGTATTTGTCAGGCTCAAATCCAAGGGAGACGAACGAGGCGCCATCTTTCGTGCGTTTCTCCCTCCAACGATGAGAAAATGATCTCGAAACCGGTGGTCTGTGGCACCTCCGATCTGTAAATAAAGGCGTTTATGAAAAGAACTCGTACCCGAGCAAAACATCGACTCATAATATACTGAAAAAATATACATTTGCTTTCCACAATCCACAGAAGCGGACAGCAGCAGCAAGGTGTTGTCTAGTATCGCCCATTTCGCGATTCCGGAGCCGATAACGAAAAGGGTTCCTGAAACCGGGGTGTTTTTTGACGAAGCGGACACGGATATGGCGAAGGCGGCGGGGCTGCTTGACCAAACGGCTGGTTTTGTGCTTTGGTGACATTATTGTGCTGTTGAAGCCAAAGGTCGGTGGAATAGTTGCCGAAATTCCCTCGGATCGCGCGCCCGTCACGTGGTAGGTTCCTCCTTTTTCTTTGTTAGTGGACGATCTGTAGCAGCAGCAGCACTTATGTTACATAAACCTAATCCTGCACACCCGTCCAAGCCTCCATTTTAACTGCTTTAACCACGAGCTGTTGAATGCAGAAGTGTTTTGATGTACATTTTAATTTACGGCGTTTTGAGAGACCGTGCGGTTGCTTAACAAATACTATCTGCTACTTGCCCGTGCAATAAACACGCGTGCGCTCTGTGTTATTTCATTCCCGTCCTAATTATGACAAAGGACGTGTGTATTACGCTGGTTTAAATGCTATTTCACGTCCTCGTTTCACTGCACTGAACTTATTGGCTGTAAGCCGGTTGGTTCACATAAAATTGGTGGTAAATATGGCTTGCATAACAAGCAAGGCCGCGTGAGAGCACATTATCTGTAATGCTTCTGCTTACTGTATGAGGCATTCAGCAATGCATTAAAACGATTTATCCCTCTTCTACTGTATTTCATGACTAGTTCCTTCATTAATGCACGGAAGTGATGTAAATGTTCATGCGGTCTGTTTCCAAGCATAACTCAGAGAATTGCCTTGTGCTTTTAAAATGTAGTGAGCTGGACATCAACGTTAGTTATTGTGTTTGCTTTTGTGAACGTTTATTAACTCTTACCCTTTACACGTTTTTATTTTTATCGATCTGAAGTGCGTTGTTCCTGTAAGACTTCCTTTTAATTGTACTGAAGAGCTCTTATCGCAGTCATGCGGATGAATAATTTGACTTTATTCATAACTCAGACCTTGAGTGCTTCACCTTCACTTGGTTCACTCATTCTTTGGTAAACCTTTACCGGATTTGTCTTGTTTACTACTTTGACATATTAACCTAGTTAGGTGCTTCAAATAACTCTCAGGCGATACACGCTGTGTGTATGTTGTTATATATATCTTGTTATATATGTTGGTATTGTGTTATGTTTTCATGTTTATGGATAAAAGTTGCTCTCAGTAATTGGTTATAAAGAAATTGAGTATTACTTAAGCATTTGTGTTGATGAAAAAGCCGTTTGATTTCGTATGCAGCGGGTCGCCCCCTCATGGGCACCACCATGTTGACATCACATGACCAGTTTCATCAGATGTCACGCAATTGTGTATATATATATATATATATATATATATATATATATATATATATATATATATATATATATATATATATATATATATATATTAGTTAAGGTTAGTACACATCATGTATTATCACGTGCAGTATTGGGATAAATAAAGCTTTGCCTAATTAAAGCCGTTCACCTAAAACTGAATATTTTGCTATCATTTGCTCATCATTCATTTGTTTCAAACCTGGTTGAGTTTCTGTCTTGTATTGAACCCAAAAGAAGTTATTTAGAAAAATGCTGGAAACCTGTAACCATTGACTTCCATAGTATTTGTTTATTCTACTATGGAAGTCAGTGGTTACAGTTGTCTAACATCTTTTTAAAATAACTAGTGTTTAACAGAAGAAAAAAAAACCTGTAAAGGTTTGGAATCACTTGAGGATGAGTAAATTTACATTTTTGGGTGAGCTATTCTTTTAGCTGGGTTTACTTTTCATTCAAGACTACTGGCAAGTAATATGGCGTACCATTGCTGAATTGAAATTCCATCCGTATTAGTTGTAAAATTCATAAGCGTCTTTTTTCTGCAGTTGAGGTATGGTTATTGTAAGGCATTCATGAGCCGAACCTTCTACATACTCATACTCAGAGATAGTCTCTTATCTGTCGAGGCCTAAAGGCATATCCCTAATTCCGTTGACACAGATGGTCTGCTGAGGAGGAGGGGACAATGAGGAGGCTCGCTGGCTCTTACATAAGCTTGAGTAGAGCCGGTCTTTCCCTACTAACTCCTGTGGTAATGGTCTCCTCTCAGTTGAGGTCAACGAGTTCTCATTCCCTTTTTTTGCTTTGAGGTTAAGAGCATCAGGCCAGATAAAATTCAACTAACAATCGCCGATAACATGAATTCCTGTTTTGTGTTCATTCACTCTGTTATCTCTAGTTATCTTCTGGCCTGTATTTCTTTGTGTTTATGCATTGGATTGAGACAAATTTAGCTCAAGTCAATATTTTAGCACAGTTGACCCATTTATTGTTTAATGCGCTTTCCTGTTCTTGTTGTGATTGGTTCAATGGTTCATGTTATTCCAAGGAGTTTCCCTCCCAAAACTATGTTCCTTGTTCCAAAGCTAATTATGCTGCAGGCTTGAGCTTTGAAGAAGGAATATTGGTCAGAGGGTGCAGTTGTGTTTCAGGTATTTTTGCTCATGAATGCTTCCCGAATTTGAGGCTCCAAATGGGTTGTGCTCTTGGCCCTGCTGTAAAAAACATCTTAAGATATCATCTGTGATAAGATTTCATGAAAATATTCCCATCTGATATCTTGTTTTAACAGATCACTGAAGTTCAGTGGATTGCAAACTGCTTTTCTCATTTACTTTAATGCATGATGTTAATAGTTGTTAATAGTCTTTACTGTCGAATATATATATATATATATATATATATATATATATATATATATATATATATATATATATATATATTAGGGGTGTCAAAATTAATTGTTTCTTCGGTGCACCGCGATGCAGACGCAGACAATTCGGTATCGATTCAGTAATAACCATAACCGGTTATTATGTAGTGACGTCATTTATCTCCGATGCGCTCTGTCGCGAGGGAGGTGAGCGCCATTTTTTACAACACTCAGCCAACTTAGGGCCGGCCCGTGGCATAGGCACCATAGGCAAATGCTTAGGGCGCTGTATATCCAGTGGGGCGCCAGAAATGAGCGCGCTTCGGTTGGTTTTGTTTTCGATTTTCCTGACACACTTTCAGTTACAGACGGCAATAACTCAACAAACGCTTACCCTAAAAAGATCTAAAGTGTGTTTCCTACAGAAAGACAAAGCTGGTTATGTTTCACAGCTGTCTTTCTTTTTTTCGCTCGACATTACGAGCACTGCTCCGTTTAAGCCCTCGCAGTCTGCGTTTACTTTAGCCGGCAGAGCTCGCGCTGAGAGGAGCTCTCTGTAAGGGACCGTCGGAAAAGTGCTTATCTTTTTCGTTTTTTTTTTTTTTTCGTTTTTCTGCTCAGCGCGAGCTCTCCCTGTTGCAAGGGCTTAAGTGTGTTTGTTTGTGTGTGTGCGTGTGTGTGTTTGTTTGATGCTGTCTATGTTTGTGAATGTGTTTGAATGAGAGATATCGAATTGAACCGAATCGATGGCATGATAATCGTAACCGAACCGTGAGACCAGTATCACTTCCAGTATCATATCTAAACTTATGATCTTGGGCCTCAGTTACAGACAAAGAATATTGAACCTACCCTGGAGCTGTGTTTTAAAGTATTTTACTATTAAAAGGCTCCAAAATCTGATGCATTAAATAAGTTGCACTAAATCACGTTTTCTTAAAATCTCTAATTAATGATATTTTCAAAAAAGTTCAGTTGAATAAATGGTAAAACACTCAATTATTGCATTTTAATAGGCAGGTTATAGCAATGCATTTGTCGAGCTGCTTCTCTGGATTGTCTAAATCTGTTGTTTTTTTTTCTCTTTGGTGAAATGAAATGTACTTGTTCTCTGCAGAACATTATTAAAAGTTAATTAAAATCAGTATAGTGATGAAACATGTTTACAAATGTTCTGATTATCCGCGGTCTCCTAAATCTTGTTTTTTTTTTTGTGCTGTGTAGCCAGGCTGTGTAGGTGGGCTGGAGTGAAGGATTAGAGGTGCAGGCTGCCGTGCCCCTTCCCTGGCCCTGCATGGCTGCGATGGCGCCCGCTCTGACTGACGCCCCAGCCGAAGCCCGCCACATCCGCTTCAAACTCGCCTCTCCCTCGTCCACCCTGTCCCCCGGCAGCACAGAGAACAACAGCAACGCCAGCAACATCCTCATCTCAGACTCCGTCTCGGACTCCGCCGGAAGCCACAGCAACGGCAAGTGTCACATCAATTCCAACGACACCCATTACCACAGCGTCAAGGATCAGGATCCCCTGTCTAAAGCCCCATCTCTGGGCAAGCTGGCACCTTACTTGTGCTCTGATGTCAAACCATTGCCCTCATCCACCAAAGTCAAGGAGTCGCTGAAGCTGCAAGGTGTCCTCATTAAGCAGTCAGTGCTAAAGAGCCACGGCCTGTTAAGCGGCTCCATATTTCCAAGCGCTGCTGCAGGCGGAGACTTTCTTCTGCGCAAGCGTCACCATCTTGAGCTGACTGGAGGTCAACTGAAGAGCCTGGTCAACGGTGGCGGAGCTGGGAGTACCATGGTGCCTGTGAACGGACTCTCCAAGAAAGTGGCTGTGCCTAGAGCTGCGGTGGCGGAGAAAGGTAGCGTCGCCACAGTCAATGGAGACAGCAACCAACCATCCACCAACGGGGAAGCTTTGCTATCCGTGTCCTCAAAGTCAAAGTCTGGACAGAATGGAGATGTGAAGCCACAACAGAATTCGACACCGAGCATTCAAGGTGTGTCATCACACAGGGAGCTTACTGCTTTGACTGAAAGTGCAGAGGTCAAAGCAGAACCAGGGACTCCTGTTGGTGGACTGCGCATCGAAACAAACAGCAACAATGATGTCAGCTTTGAAAACTGCCCCTCGTCTCGTAGCTCATCCCCAGTTCAGGATGACTCGACCATACCGACACCCAACTTGGAGGTACTGCTCCGGGATCGGGCCAAGCAGAGCCAACAGAGGCAAACAGACATCGAGAGCCGCCTGCTGCGTCTCCGCAAGCGGCTGCAGGTGGTACAGGCCAAGCAGGTGGAGCGGCATTTCAAACAGCAGCTCTCTGGTTTTCTTGAGCGTACTCTGACCCCAACATCTAGTCGTAGAGGAGACCCTGGAGCCTGGAGAGGGTCACGCACTTCAGTGGAAACGCACGCACATCATTTGAATCGGTTTTTGAAGGGTGGCAGGGTGGCGTCAGAGCTGGATAGTCTGCATCTCAGCGGCACCACACATCTGCATGCAGCAGAGAGTCAGTTTGACTCTGATGCCACCGAGAGCAGTTCAGGAGGAGAGAGCGACGTAGAGGAGGATGAGCTGGCCAGGGTGGACGTCGAACAGTGTCACATTAAACTGTAAGTCTTAAAACTTTTGTTTTTAGATTAAGCTTGGTTTTAAATCAGAAAGTTAAACCTCACCCTGTTGATTGATGTTTTGACTTGTAATAATTTGAATTTTCGAGGCTTTTCCAATCATTTAGTCTAGTTCAATTTGCTTTCACAAGCTCACAGTCATCTGACTCCACTTTTGAGCGCAACTCTTTCATATCAACATCCATTTACCAACTGCTCAAAGTGCCACAAATCTTAATGCTTGTCTTTTTTAATAATTTGTTACACTCAGATGTATCGGTGGAGAACAAAATGCCATTAATTCAGTTTTATTGTAAATTATCAGAGAAATTAGCAGCGTTGCAGCACAATGTTTATATAAGCTTTGGAAAAGGCGAGATGTGAACTGTGGAGTAGAGGGATAAAATCCTGTTGATAGAATTGTGGGCTTATAACTTCAGTGCCATTATGCGTGAGGCACATTTATAGCAGATCTGTGGCGACGAATCGAATCAAGAAATGATTCTGCATCAATTCTGAGGTTTCCATAATGCATCGTGATTCTCTTGAATTGATTCTGAGCTCAGTTTTAAAACAGCAGATGACATTCTAGATGATTTTTTAACTATACTCATGCTCACAAGCACTTGATTGCTTGGCTGAGTGATGTGAATTGAGATTTAAATGAAATGAATGTAAACAGCTTATGCCTAGTTTAGACTGCGTGATTTTAGCCCAGATTTTTATCTCGATGACAGGTTTTGAGAAATCGCCGACAAATGCCTGAAATCACAGGCAAATCGCTGCTCGTGCATGTGAGTGACAATCACACTGGATGAACTTTCAAAGATGCGATCTGAGAGAATCGCCGATGAGTCGCTGATGCCTGTGAGATATTTGGTGTGCTAAATATCTGGAGCTGTCGGCGATTCAAATCATGTCGTGTGAATTGAGTTTTGACTGAAAATAACATCAGCGATCGCCTACAGCCAATGAGAGAGCAGCTTTCACTTGCGTGTGTGTGTGTATACCTGCTGCAGGCCAGCGGGAGGCAGGAGGAGAAGTTAAAAGCGCTCTTTTTCTGTTTATTTGGACCCACGAAATGGAGGAAAAACTAGTGGAGGTTTGACAGGATTCAGGAGCAACCGTGTCTGTTTGACGTTTCATACAGAAAGAAATTAGTTTATTATCAACGTTGAGGAGAAATGGCTAATTCCCTTGAAACCCAGGTGAGCAAACATGTACATGTTCTACCCCATTAAAGGCTTCTTCTCATTATGTAGTTAATGACAATAGATATACTACATGTTTTTGGCTGTGAGACGTCGTTTGGACGAAGTTGTCGGCGATTCTTCCTATAGTAAAGTCATGCAATGTGAAAGTCCCTGTCGCCGATCCATCTTGCAGTGTAAACAAAGCAGCGACGAAACGCTAGCTCAGATAGTCATGCAACCTGAACTCGGCACTACTGTGAATAAACTTGTGATTCATGTAAACTTCATGTAAACATTGGACGCAAGCAGAGTATGGCTATTTGTAAAGTGTAGAATTGATTCAAGAGAGAATCGTAATGCATTTAGGGTGCTTTTACACTTGGTTTAATTGCCTGGACCGTACCCAAGTTCGATTGTCCCCCCCTTGCCATCTTCTCGGTTGTTTTGTGATTCACACAGTCTTTTTTCCTTCTCAACCCCATTACGCTTGCATCATCGAGCTGCTGATGACGTAAAGACGTGTGCACTGTCATTCTGCTTTTACTAAATCTTTTGGTTTTAGACATACAGAAAGCGACCCTTGTCTATCTGCTGCAAAAATATAATAAACCCAATGTCTACAGAAGCGTTTTTTGGAGGACATTATCACTATGTTTGCCTAGGCTCAGTCTGCTTGTCTCCAAGGTACAGTACTTGATATACACACAAACATGCATGAACGTTATGAAAACTAAAGTTTGTTGTACAGTTGGCTGTTCACTTCTGTTACTTGGTACAATTGCATATACACCAGAAGTGAACCGTACCAGAGTTTGCGTGAACCGTACCCCAGGCCACCTCTTTCAGGCAGACTTGGGTACAGTTTGTGGGTGCGCACCCGAGTTCAGAAGACACTTTCACACTAGCTAAACATACCGTACTCTGATGTCAAACGAACCTAGGTGCGGACCTAGTACTAGTGTATAAACACACTTAGAGATACTCAGAATTGTAGCAGAATCTTTTCTCGATGGATGTATTGCCACAGCTCTAATCTCAGCAGCACAGTAGAATACAAAAACATATCGGAAATGAAAGGGTCCAAAGTGAGCATCCTCTTTAGGCTTATTGACACTGTGTCAAGTGATTGGCGTGACCCACGGCGCATGCATAGTGTGTAGTTGTGCATTTATACACAGAGCTTGAGCTACATTGCAATGTGTTGTTAAATATTTTGAGAGGTGCGCATCAGTGTCAATTATGAATCAGCCTTAAGTCAACTCAATAAGAAATAGATCTGAAACCAGTTTAATTTCAGTTATTTTTACCATTAGAAAATTGTTTACTTGTACAGTTTAAGCATATTCAGATTTAGATTGCCTATGGCAGGGGTGGCCAAGCTTGGTCCTGGAGGGCCAGTGTCCTGCATATTTTAGTTATAATCCCAATTAAATACACCTGAACCAGCTAATGAAGCTCTTTCTAGGTAAACTAAAACTTCCAGCAGGACACCGGCCCTCCAGGACTGAGTTTAGACACCCCTGGTCTATGCCTGCATTAGATTGCTTATATAAAATATTTATATATTGGATTTTTTGATTCAGTGTCCATCCTTTTGGTTGAATTTCTTCATATATATTCGTGCTGGGATTGGCTTTGGAACACAGAGCATTTATATGTGTCCCAGATGTCCAGTAACAGTGCTCTGTGCACTCTACAGTTTAGATAGAGCTGCACGATTCTGGCTAAAATGAAAAAGCAAATTTTTTTTTGCTTAAAATAAAGATCACAATTTTCTCACGATTCTGTAGATGTAAAATAAAGCTTAAAATGAGATTATTGTTTTTTTCTCAAACATATGGTAAAACAACAATATTAATATTATGTGTAGGTCTACTGGTTTCTATAAATATTTATATTCTACTCATAATAATTCTGGTGTTGAATTATGTTTGAGATATAGGCCTATATTGCAATCTGTTATTAGACCATTTAATTCACTGGTAAAATCAACATTATATTGGCTAGAGTAGTTATACTGACACTGTAAACATTTATTTTCATGCACAGCTGTGTGTTCGCTATGAAAGAAAAACTTATCAAATGTTTGTTGCAGTCATAACTCTGAAATGCGATATGGTTATTTAAATAATGTGCGCGCTTTCGGTTTCATTTTCACTGCTGAGTGCTGTTCATACTTCCCGCGCGGCTCTCAAATGATCACTCTGTGCCACAAACTGAATATTATTTACAACTTTATTACCTGTTACTCACAGCATATGCAGGTTCTGTTCACTAAAGTAGACGCGCGCACGTCTATCATTAAGTAGGGCGCGCGCCCGCACAGTCAGCAGCTCACGTCACGTGTGATATCCCGGCCGCAAATACAGCATTATATGAAGACAAAAATGACATTTTTAGGTGAATTATACCTTATAAATACAGTATGTGACTCTTTTAACTTTATTTGGAGTTGTCCATGTTGCTGCGCAACATGTGTGAAACAATGAAAAGTCTCGTGCAGCCGCCTTTGCTTCTCTCCTGAACTTGAAAATATGCTTGGCAGAATCGTAGAAATGCTGGATTAATATTGTCTAGGGGGTCGAATCGAGATCGCGATCTTTTTTCTATTAATTGTGCAGCTCCAGTATATGAACTCTGCCTCTCACCTTCCTGATACTCTGGAAAAGAGTTTTGTGAATTTTCATAGAGAACTTTGTGCACTTCGTATACTGTACACTGGCAAAGACTAAAGTGCACGTATGTGAATTAGAATGCTCCTTTTAAATTAGTCATCAAACTAGGGCTGCACGATATTAGAAAAAAACTGACCTTTTAATATTTGCTTTTTCAGTGATGGATATTGGGAAATCATTGTCATTTCACAAGATGATTTGCATAACTGTATTTGAAAAGAATTCTCAATTTTACTTTTATTGTGATCATTTTGTTGGGAGTGTGTTTATTCTAAAATACAATAAACCAATTTCAAGCATAAATAAACACAGTAGACCTAAGATAATACATGAAATAGACAGTCCCTGCTCTGGTTTTCTACATAGTCTAACAACATTAAGGTAAATTAGCAATGCAATGTAATCAAATATAAAACACACTGTTAGGTCTTTATTGCAATAATATTACTAATGTTTGCTAAAGCTACAAATTTGATAATGTTTTGTGCCGAGATGGTTTCAGTTAACTTAATAGCTTATTAGTCAAACTTTGTTTGTATTCTGAACTGTTTCTTGGTTAATTAAAATCCTTACCGTACGTTCACACCGAAAGCGGCGAGAGCGTCCAAGGTGGCTCTGGCCGCCCTGGCGACAACGCTGTCTGCCTTCAGCTCCGGCGCGAGAGCGTCAAAAATCGCTACATTGATCTCGTACTTTAAAGGAGCCGTTGCAGCATTATCAGTTACATTCCTGCATAAGACATGTTTTTAGCGTGAAAATGTTGCGCACTTCTTATCAAATTCATATAACAATGGAAGATCAAGTTGCATGTGGTGTGGCTTTGCTCTATTTATCCAATATGTGTCCATATGTCTGAAATATCCTGAAGCAGCAGTACTGTTTTGTACGGTCACATCGCGTGAGATTCCCGCTTTTTTAAGATAAATTTATATAACATTAATGAACATCAGTAACTCGCCAGTAACTTATTTAATGTTCCTGTAAGAAAACATTGTAAATAATTGGAAATCCGGCGACCGCAATAATCAAACCCTTGGGAACAACTGTGGTCGGAACCAAAGTTCACAGGTCTGTGTTCCCTGAACTGCTATCAAGCGGTGGACGTCTTTATTCTGATTGCTTGTCGCCGAACCGCGTCATTTCTCATTACCATAAAGTTGACTTCATTTCAACTCTCCTCGACGCTCACGCCGGCGAAGACGCGCCGCGCTGCTCCTCGCCGCTTATCGTCACCTATCGCCGCCGGCACTCATTGAAAATGAATGACTTCCGGCTACTTTGACGCTCTCGCCGCTTTCGGTGTGAACGTACGGTCACTCAACATTGCTTCTGCACTGTGACTACTGCATATTTGCACATTGAGATATAGATACTGAAAGATATGATGTGCAGTTCTCAAACCATTGCACAGCATCATGAAAGAGGCACATTATATGAGGACGGTTCACGGGAGCCCCAAGGGAGCGTGGGGGCATGTTTGTGACATTAGGCCTGTGTGTTCCTGCCCTGAACCTTGTGGAGAGTTACTGTTAATTTCCACTTCGACCTTGTTTGTACAGTGAGATCATAGATCTTGTTGTCATAGCGGAGTCTAGTCTAAAGTCATTTTGGCTGTCCTCCCCGGCTTATTTGAAAACTTAAGCAAGGTTAAATTTCCTGTTTGGCCCTCAGGGACAGTCTGATTCATCAAGGGTGAAACAGAGAACCCTGATGTTTTGGTTAATATTAAAATCAAAGTAAACCACAGGTGATGGATTTATAAACAGAAAATCTTAATTTTTTTTTTTTTTAGTTTCACATTCATGTGTAAAGTGTTCATTCTTTTTTTCTTTTGCGTATACACGGATCAAAATGATCTGTTTATGTATCGAGAGCATTTGCACATAATTCTGACTTGTGTTGGTAAACAGAGCTGTATATCTTAAGTTTCCTATTGCTGAAATTCTGTTTCTTGGCAGTTTTATTCTCGGAGAACCACATCATCTGATTTAATATTGGAGGAGATAACGTGGGAAAGCTGTGTCAGAATCTTTAGGATGATTTATTAATGAAAGCCGTTTTAAAAGGAGCCGTTTAGCAGCTTGCTGTGTTGACTTTGCACCTTTGGCCTAAATAATCAGGCGTCCGTGAATACAGATTTTGGATGTCAAATTTGAGCTCAGTGAAACGTGCCCCAGTTTCACTATAAACAGCACCATCGCATAAGGCTGAATCAGTTCATTATGCTGCTTCTGTTTTCATGGTTGTTGTTTTTAGCCGCGTTTCGTCCTTCGCAGTGCTCTCTGACGAATCTTTCTCAGCACACTTGTGACATCACACTGTGACGGTTGGGAAAGTGGAGCATGAGGAACTGCTGCTTGTTGACCTCTGACTGCAGTTAAATCGTGATGAATTTAAACTTTGTGCATCACAGGACATTGATCCCCAACACCCACACTCATTATTGGAAGCATTTAATGGAGCACAGCTGCTATGCAAATGGAAGATTTACTTTTACTGCAATTAAAGACCACTTTAATCCAGCCAGAGCTGGAGTGACTGCTGTTTAGTGCTCTACAGAGGGTGGGGGTTTTAAAGGGATAGTTCAGCTAAAATCTTAAAACTGTTTAATTGTGAACATTTAAAGAGGACCTATTTAGCAAAAAATACTTTTCATAAGGGGTTTAAAAACCAGTTGTTTGGCAACAGTGTGAAAATCTGGCCAATCTCTAATGGTAAAAGTACATGAATTGTATTTTTTATAATCACCCTTTAAAAGAAACACTTTGATTGACATTATCTCTTTGTTGTGTCATCAGAGCAGGAAAGCCCTACTCATTAGTAATGATCTCTCCCTCATTAGCATAGACAGCCCTGATGGCGAAGCAGCCGTCCACCATTATGATTCATTCACACCAGACATGGATGAAGCATCAGTGAGGAATGATTTACATTTAGTCAATGCAAAGTCTTGAATAGACATCCTGCAGCACAATTTATGAAAATGAAGAGGCGTGAACTACACGCATTTTGCACGTTTGGGAAATCTGAACTTTAGCGGACAGTTGCGCCGCATTAACCAATCCGTAGCTTGCTCTAGTATTGGTCTAATTATGATGTTGTGCCAGCAGTTGGTGTCCCGAGGGGGAAATCCTCCTGCCGACACCTGACAACAGCTCATCAAACTAGGCTCAGCCCAGTCTGATGCACTGCTGAAAGCCTCCATCATCCAAGTCCAGTTTCTGGAGAAGTTAATGAACTCACAGATCTGGGTGCACCTCTGAAAGGATCTAGTGACACGGCGCTTAATTGATCTACGCTGTTTCTCAGCCTTCCTAAAGCACATAAAACACAGCTACACTCTTTCAATAAAATCCATGTTAGCCATTTAGCAACGAAACTAGGATCACTGGGCAGACAGAAGGCCCCCGCACATGATTCATTCATTTCTTGTCGGCTTAGTCCCTTTATTAATCCGGGGTCGCCACAGCGGAATGAACCGGCAACTTATCCAGCAAGTTTTTACGCAGTGGATGCCCTTCCAGCCGCAACCCATCTCTGGGAAACATCCACACACACATTCACACACACACTCATACACTACGGACAATTTAGCCTACCCAATTCACCTGTACCACATGTCTTTGGACTGTGGGGGAAACCGGAGCACCCGGAGGAAACCCCACGCGAACGCAGGGAGAACATGCAAACTCCACACAGAAACGCCAACTGAGCCGAGGTTCGAACTAGCGACCCAGCAACCTTCTTGCAGTGAGGCGACAGCACTACCTACTAGGACTGCCTCGCCGCCCGCACATGATGTGAATCCACATTTATTGTGTCATAAATATCTTGATTTATTCACACATACCTCGTCTGGTGTAAACACCCATTAGAATTTTCACACCATACCTGCCAAATATCAGACAAAGGCATTATAAATGTTGAGTTTTAGGCCCAAGTCTATGTTTGTACCCTTTCCCCTCCCCCTTGGCCCTTGAAACAGTGTGAAGGGGAAGGGCTTCAAAATTTACCCCTAAAAAATGGGACATGACTACAGCATCTGCACATGTCATCGCGATTTCTTGCTTCCAGTTGCTTTATTTTTTGGTATTTATATCAGGAAATCACTGAAGGTGACAATATTATATTATCATAACGATATATTGTGGCAAAAAGATCGTGACTGTACTGTGTATTTACACCATGCCCATATTCATCAATGTAAACACACATAAACAGCATTAACATTATAGCAGGCACTGTAAAAAGCTCATTCCCAGCCACTAGACTTCTCTGACAGGGTATTTGAGTGTCAGAATGTTGTGGGACTGCTGTACAGGAGTTATGATTATGGATTTTAGATTTCCATAATGAAATTTAGCAATTTTTAAATAATGTTTTTGTTTATTTGTGTTTTTTTTAAGCATGACAGTAAAACACGAATGCTGTTATGAATGTAATAAAACATGTGCTTGTTTGTTGTAAACATTAATAATAATGACAAAACATTCTAATTTGTGGATCTCCTTCCGGGTGCAGCTATCCTGCCGTTGTGGCTGGTGTGTTCTGGAAAATTTTCTAGCCCTTTGGTTTCGAGTGTGGTCCTGAAATATCTCTGTTCAAAGGGGTATCTACCCCTTCCCCTTGACCCTACGCCTTCAAGTTAAAAAGAATTGGGACACCACTACTTCTTCAAGTGAATGTGCAAAAAAAGGGGTAAGGGTAAGAGGAAGGGCTAGAATTGGGATTGTGCTTTAGTATACACAAATGAACACTGCAGTCTCCTTAGACTACCTTTTACCAATTCACTTCTTTTGACGTTTTTAGTTTTTTACAGAGATAACAGTAGTCCTGTTTTGAATCTGTTGCCATGCTAAAGCAGCCCCGCCCTCTTTTGAAAAAGAGTGCAATCCTATTTGAATTTAAAGCGACAGACACCAAAATGCCACAATCAGGATCAAAGCTTAATACTGCCAGTTAAAAGAATTATAGAAATATCTGTGGTATTTTAAGCTAAAACTTCTATTCATTGTTTTTTTTACATTTTATAAGGGGGTTAATAATCCACTTTTAAGATGTAGGTGATTTTTTTGTTTTTAGTAGAAAGTAAAATAAGATTTGATTATTCCTAAAATCAACTCAGCATCTACCATTGCTTTCTGTGCAAGAACTGGAACATTATTCACAACAATTTAGATTATTATTATTTAAAATCTTTATTTACAACTCAAAGTAAATTACAGCCTTCACAGGTCACATGTTAAACTCCTGTCATACACAGGAAAGCTGTGAAAAGTGGCTGTTTGTCCATGTCATAGATTAAAGTTAATACTGTTGTAAATAATGTTCTGTTTTGCCTCAAAGTATTGCTAGGAGCCACAGAAATCGATGTTTTTTTTTTGTTTTTTTTTTGTTTATTGACTCTCAAAGTGCTGGTAAAGTTGACTTATATTTTCAGAATCAAGGGTCATAGTTTTAGCTAAATGGTATTTCTACAGATGTAAAAAAAAAAAAAAAATTGTAATAATAATAATATATATATATATATATATATATATATATATATATATATATATATATCACATTAAGTGCTAATTATTGTAATACAATTTAAGTAATAGTTCTTTTTTTAGTTGGAGTGTTATTTTTATCTTCCAGTATCTGAATTAAAAACTCTCTAGTCAATTGGTTATTGGCCAGTATGATCCAATATTGGTCAAATCTACTATTGTCTGAAATTAACTGATTGCATTCATGGCAAAGAGTGTTGTGAAACTTGAGTGAAATTTAACCAACATTATCTTCTCAGATTCACTCGCGTGAGAAAGACAAGCTAATCAGGAAGCGACTTTTTAAACACTTGATAAAGTATGAATGTAGTTTTTTTATTTTCTGGGAGGAAGTGAGATGCATTCAGTGCTACATGCGTAAACTTTCTCACTGTCATGTTCATAGTAGGGCTGCACGATTAATCGAAAAAAGATCGTATCTGAAGAGCTGGGAGGGATGCGGGGGAGAGGGGTGTGCAATGTATTTAACGACCGGTTTGCGAGAGATTTTCATTCATTTGCGGGCATCTGGGAGTCTCTGTGCATTTGCGGGATACTTCTAGTCTTAGCAACTGGATGGATGTAAAGGAGGATTAAGCAAAATTGTTTCTACTCTATAACTAATGTTCTCAACTCACAGCAATAAAACTTTACAATGAGTGCAACAGTTTGTATTCAATAGTTTATTATTATAATTTTTCATTTTCCATATCTGCAATTCCTGTATTTTGGCATTGTTTTGCAGTCCACTTAGAATCCAACATGGAAATCAATGTTTTCTTTATTGGCATTGATTGTTTTGAAATTTAAATGTCATTAACATGCCTGTGTTTTAATTTCTGTAATAAATATGGCTGTCAAGCCAGGATCTTGATGGTTTATTGTGGGTTTGTTGTTTACATGAAGAAATCTGTGTTACAAGTTAAACAAAAATTCTATTAAACAATTATATTTTGAATTTAAATAGTTTTTGTCTTGTGTTTACATTAATTTTACATTTAAATAGCCAAAAATACAAGTTTCAGTATTTTAAATGCGATTAATCGTGATTAATTTTTTTTAAAAAGGTGCGATAAATTAGTTATTTTTTTTTATCGATTGACAGCACTAAAGAAAATAGTTTGTAACAACCCCACATCTGCTATTTGCCTTTGTCAGAAGCTCGTTTATTGGTGTATGTGTATGCCAGATGTTCTGAATGCTAAACCATCATACACACTTGTTGTCTGTCTCTCTCTCTGATTCTCATATTCTCCAGCATTGTCTCTGATGTTCCCTCTGCCTGAGCCGAACCCACTCGTGTTACATAACCATTCCCTTTCTCTCTTTCTCAGACGTCCTCTTTCTTTTCCTCTTGCATTCCTCCACCCCTTTTTCACCATCTCCCTCCCATAATTCCTCTGCATTGCTCTGCCTGGCCTAACCACCTCACATTCTTCTCTTTATCCCCGCTCGCTTTCTCTACTTTCCATCTGTTCCATTCTTGCTCTTGCTCTCGCTCCTGCGCAGTGCATCACCACTGAAGAACTACAGCTGTGCTTTTGATGGAAAAGCCCTATAGAAAATTAGCATCACATTTGCTTATGCTGTAAAGACTGATATGCTCTTCTAATTGGATGAGCTTAAGTTGAAGTGCGTGAACTAAAGTTTAGGTTGGAAATTTAATTTGTTTTAATTGACAAAATTAGTGATAGGCAAAAAAGTATCGTGGTTAATTTCATCCTAAATATATGTGTGTGTACTATGTATATTTATTATGTAAAACACGCATGCATTCAGATATTTGAGAAATTGTTTATTTTTAATAAGATATAAAATATGATAAATAAAATATTTTTTATTTGTATTATGTTTTAGGTATTAGTGTGTAATATATATATATATAATAAAGATATAATACACGCACACACATATATTATGTAAACAATGTTTGATGCGATGAATTGAGATTAATCTTTCTCTAGCACTACTAAAAAATGTATTTATGTTAGGGCTGGGCAATAAATCGATTTTATCAATTAACTCTAGTGTGAAGTTCAAACATCGATATGTTTGAATGAATATCGGTTTTCACCCAAACATGTGATGCTTCCCTCTGGGCTCCCTGCATTGCCATATAAACACACAAACCACATGCAGTGAGCAGAGGAGAACTTAGAGAAATGTTGCACTCTTTGTTATGAATTAAAAAAAAAAACAAACAAAAAAAACAGGGACGCACAAACACGCCTAGCAAAAATTGGCATAATTCAGGGCTCACGGTCATGCATTCACCATCAGACACATGCATTTGAAACTGCGCGCCACACCTTGTGTTTCTCACAGTGAGAAGTAATGTATAAGACAATTAAAGAGCCCCTATTTTGCATTAAAAATATCATATTTTTTGGAAAAATATTTTAATAAAAAATTGTTGTTTTTTTTTGGTGTTTTTTTAATTTAATTAATTAATTATTTAATTAATTATTTTTTTTTCATTTATTTATTTTTTATTAAATTTTTTTTACGCCAAATCGCCCAGCCCTAATTTAACTTATATAAATTATAAATTTATATTATGCAAACCTTTTAATCATTCATTTATAAGTGTATTTAAAATGTATTTAGATTTTCAAAATCGTATTTGTTTATATGGCTATGTAATAACAACAATGAACATTTCTATTTTATGTATTACTTAATAAAAATATTTTTACACGTCACTCTAATATGTATGGAAATTAAAAATTTTTACTTGTATTTTTGACTATCAAAAATGTATTGTGACCGAAGGAAGCCCTTAAAGATATACCTGCAGTTATATTTAAAAATAATACAAATTTAAAGAAATGTCCCAGATGCTGGGTTGACGTTTCTAATTTGCATGTGTCTGCACACATACAACTGAATGAGTAGCCTTTCCAAGTATGCTAAACTACTTTGAAAGGTTAAAATGTCAGTTGTATGCATATGCTAAGTGTTAAAAGTATATCCTGGTTCTTGGATTACTTCACAATATCACAACCCAGAGCATTGCTCAGTAAAACACAGGCAAAGTAAAATAGAAAAAAAAACACAGTTTTATTTTAAAAGTGGTAGAAAAGGTGGTAAAATAGCTTATTGTTTTTTTAAATGACCCTTTTAACAAGTGTATTTTAATTTTGCACCATGCTGATGTAAAATTTGAGAGTGTAGTCTCAGTCTTTTATTCAGGTTTCCTCAAATAGCGGTCTATACAGGGATTAGACATTAAGACCGCTCACTAGACTCACTAGTCACACAGCTGTATTATAGAGGTTTCTCCATCTCCATTATAACTGCTCTCATTAGTTATCTTTAATCTCTCATCTTTAACCTAAAATATAGTGTAGCCCTGGACCTGTATGAGTGGGAAATTACAGGCAGGTCTCCATATAAAACAGTTTTCTAAGCCAGCGTGTCAGTGGACTTGTATTTATCGGTGTTTTGGTTCATCTAGTCCCTCCGTCTCACAGTCTGAAACCCAAGAACAAAGGCAGCTGAGCATTCATGCTAAATGACTCCGTCTTTGTACTCCCTCCATCAGCCCAATGTGATTTATGAAATGCAATTACGGGATGATTCACTTCACAGCGAGCACACTGAGGGAGGACGACTCCTTTTGTCATTCTCATCGCTGTCCAAACGCACGCGTGCAGGTTTGGAGAAGTAGACGGCTAAATGACAACAAGCAATTGTTAAATAGTAAATTAAGTAAAAAATGATAGGGTTGTCACAGTAGGTTTGTTGCCACATGAATGCAAATGTAGAAAATGCAAGCTTTTGTCCGCTGCATAAAAGGTTTGGGTATTTCTTTGGGAGAAATGCTCTTCATAAAACACTTCATTAAATGTGATTTGTTTGTGTTTTGACCACAGCTTGTATTCTATATCAATAAAAGGAGTGTAACGATATGAAAAACCGAACCGAAATATCGCAATACACCAACCACGATACGTATGTAGTTCTACGAGCTGTAGAATAAAATAAATAGAAAGATGACCTTTACCTCTTACCTGATGTCTTTAACAATACATTTGCTGCGTGTTTGCAAAATGGAAGTCGTACAACATCTTCCCTATCCACCTTACTCTGAGAAAAGGGTGAACTTGAGGAGGTATAGCTCGGGAATTGAGGGGAAAGAACTGAGCCAAAAATTAACTGACAAATCAATCGAAATAAAAATGAACAAAAAACAAAAAAAATCTCTTAAGTGGGCAAAAGTAATGCAAAATAATTTTGCCCAAATGAAAGTTAAGCAAAAACAATGAAAATCATAATTATGTCAGCAAAATACACGAAAAACAAGATCAGAGGAAAAAGCGCTCACTCCCGCTCTTCCTGACGCCCTTTCTATCCCCCCCGCCATCTCGCCAAATGATGATAGATCGGTCTCCTGACCAATCAGCTGTCGTGAAGACTTACAGAATTGACTGGCATGGAAAGAGCGAAAGAGTAAGGGTGTCACGATTTCGATTTTTAATCCTACATATTATAATACTCATATGGTTTTTCTCCACGTGTATGTGAAATATTTATAATAACACTAATATTATACTTTCTTATCATACAATAGAGATAATATTGTATTGTGAGATCAATATAAAGCTTTATATTGAGTTATGACTTAAGTTTTTTGTTACATCCCTATTTCTTTCACATTACTTTGTTTTCTACAGTAGTTAGCCATATTAGGTCTTTTTTAATGCCATTTTTAAAATAAAATTAAGATGTTCTACATAAATCAAGAGAGAATCAACGTCTTTATTCCATCTTTATTTTATTCAGAATCATGCAGCCAGTTATTTGACCTATTAAAATGCTTCAATGTAGACGGTTTAAACTAGACTTTAGAAGGCTTGATGGTTTATAGATCGATAGGATGGATGATATAAATGGATAGGTGGTTTATAGATAGGAGCTTATAGATATCCTTTTATAACTAGATATGACTGAACAACTCTTTACTAACATCTAAAATACATTACTGGAATCTTACAGGACCTTTTCCTCAGACTGGAAACTAAAACACTAAGGGCAGATATGTTAAGTATTCCTGTGCAAATTATCCCACTGTAATATTATTAATCATGGCCAGTGTACTGAGGGTCCACAGGGCTCAGTGGCGCACATATAAATTTCCCCTCCATTTGTCTTGTCACAGCGAGTTGCAGGGCTTCATGTGGGCAAATGTGACCGGCTCAGTTTGAGAGTGTTTTCTCAGACACAGCGTGGTGGGAATGTGCTGAGAGGGGCTTTTGCCATGAGATGGTGGTGAGCTTTCATGCAGGAGTGAACCACTCACATTATAGGAGTGTGTTTATACTGATGGACCAGCATGGTCAACCGGTTTCATGTCTGCAATTACAACATAAGTCCATCACAGAGGGATATACCTTCTTCACAAATCTAATTCATTGAAAATGTTGAGCATATTTTCTGGGGGCAAAAATGGACAAAAATGTTGATTTAAATGGCATTTGTGCACAATTACAAGCCCATTGAATTAAACCTGCTGACAGACTAATGATTACTTGGTTTTTATGTTTTATTTTGTAAAACTCAGATGAGTATGGTATTTTTCTATATTCATTGATTTGTAAACAGTTAGTTATAGGGTCACGACACACTAAAACACATTTTTTAAGCTGTTGACAATGTGTGCCACGCTGCTATAAACACTATTAAGACACATATATTTCACAAAAAAGTTAAAATTGGTTGTTTTTGCATTATTTCGAGCAAATTCATTCTTCCAGTTTGTAACAAATTTTTGAAGCTGCGTCACGCCGATTAGATCCTTGCGTGTTATTCCAGTGTGGAGAGTGGATGTCTGTACCTGTGAGTACATCGTGACGTCTCTGAGCGTGCAGCATTAATTCATGAGAAAGACTTGGTTCAAACCAATCAGCGCGTTCTATTGTGTATGTGGTGCAAATTCATTAATAATATGCATAACAGCTTCGAAGACCTGCTACAGTGTTAAGATGACAGAGAGACGCCACGTTGTGTTGCTAAAACAAGTGGAAGAACGAGTTGTTTAGAGATACGGGTCGTCAGTGTTGCGTTTATAAATGTACTGCAAAGATGTTTTTGATCATTTACCCGCTATGAGAGCGCAGCTGGACTCACGTGTGCACTACGATGCACACGACAGAAATATGTTTGTAAGGAACTTTTTTTTTTTTCCCGAGAGCTTTTTGCATCTGGAAACGGTGAAATCCAGATATGCCGCACGTCTCCTTTTAAATAAGATGCTGCTCCAGTTGGTGTTGATTTTCCTGTCTCTACAGATTTGGTAAGTGAACTACAACATTGTGGACTGAAAGATCCGCTGGAAATGCAACTTAGGCAACCTAATAAACACCTTAAGGCTGATTTATACTTCTGCGTCATGCGCACGCGTATACTAAGTGCAGCCTATGCGTTGACGCATAACACTATGCCGTTGCTGTCGGCATCACTGATGCGCACGACGCGTAGCGCAAGCTCTGTGATTGGTCGGCTTGGTAGCACTGACGAGTCTGGGCGGGGTCGAGAGCAGCGCGAGCCTGATAGAGCGATTGTTTACAAGTGTGGAGTCCTGTGAAGGAGCTCTGGATGGAAAGTTTTGTTTTGTGATTACCTCATGGTTAAAGTTGTTGCACGTCCATTGGTTCTTGCCTCAAAATGAGCGAGTTTGAGCCACTTTTACATTAAGGAAGCGTTCAGGAAAAACAAAACACCAGCGAAGAAACTCAACACGGAGGAGTATTAACAACAGAAACAGCGCGCAGAAATATAAATGCACAGATACGTGCGTTGCATGCGCCATGGGTCACTCCGATCACCTGACGCAGAAGTATAAACCAGGCTTTAATCAAACTATTACTGTCGTGTAGAATTTTTGCTGCATTTTGTGACAGGATAGTCTATACACACACGGTTTCTGACGCTACCTACCGAGTGCATCTAAGTTACAGAGAAATGCTGAGGTTTTTTTTTTTCTCCCATTCACAGTGCGGTATCAAACCACACTTTTCCAACAGTTTCTCGCTTTCAATATCTTGTTTGTCACGGGGGGCATGCAGGAAATGTTCCTGAATGAAAGTGAAAGTGCCAAACCACAGTTAAAGTCCTCAAATTAACAATTTGGCAAATAATTTGATTACTGATGCACATGTAAACACAGTCACTGTCTTTCTCCCCTGTGTCTGTTTGTTTTGCCTCTGTAAAAATCAGCAATAGCCCAAATGGAAACTCTCAATTTTATGCAAAGCCTTTCCTCTTCCCCTCCCCCGACACTCCCACATAAACAGAGCTGGACACACCCACTTTCCTGACTTTTCCAAACTAGAGGTGTAAAACCACACTGCTGAGACAGAGGGGTTTTATGGCCCTTTAAAAACTAATTTCAACAAAAAATGGATGTGTATCATTACATTGGAAACATGCATTTGGATTTTTGGGAAGAGTTCACCCAAAAATGAAAATTCTGTTGTATTTACCCGACCTTTACTTGTTCCAAACATGTTTGACTTTCCTTCTTCTGTTAAATAAAACAGAAGGTATTTTGAAAAATGTATTTGTTTTTCCTAATATAATGGACTCGGGGTTTTTTTGTACAACAGAATAAAGAAACTCACAAAGGTTTGGAAGCACTTAAGGGAGAATAAATAGTCAGTAAATGTACATTTTTGGGTGAACCATCTCTTTAAAGTGACAGAAACCTAAAGTTTCCCCCGCTTTTTGTGTCATTAGGGTTAAATAAATAACCAAAGAAAGAGAAAATCATTTAATCATCATGACTTTGCATTGTTTTATTTTGCTTTTGATTTATTTTGTTTCTGTAGTATATATTATTGTATCTTGGTTTTTATTGTATTTATATGTTATATTGGATTTAATTGGATTTGTTTGGACTTTGAATGGATCTTACTGTCTGGTTACATGTCTTTTGTAGACTTGAGTGATTATAAAATAAAGTAATTTGAGCAATATTGTATAGAATGGATAAATGCATGATCTGAATGTTTTGGTATCAAAAACTTGTTTCAGGAAAAAATAACTATCTCCAGTTGTAATGTTATTATCATAAAATCAAACCACATTGGTCTGCTTATATTGTGATCAAATATTTTTAGATATCATCATCATCCATCCACCCATGGTCATGTTATTTCCCTTTCCTGGCATCTTTTGGTTGCAAAGGAAATGCTTGAAATTCACGCTGGAAATGTGCTGTTATGAAGGTCATTGGCTGCTGCATTATTAAAAAAGTGAGGTTAACTGTATTGTAAAATTTCTAAGAGTCTGAATGGATTCCTCTACTGAGCGTGTTTAACAGTGCTCTTTACATGCTGTGCATCATTAACATGCTCAAAATGATTGATTTCTTCACTAATCTGGATCATCAGGACTGGACAAGTCACAGAAAACAATCCAGGTTTCCTGTTTGTTTTAACTGTCGTCACAGCCAGTTTCTGCCGGCAGATATAAACATGGCTAACCCTCTAATGACTCTCCTAGTTAACTAAACAACTGAAACGTGTCTAACTGGATTGTTCTCTTTTCTCTCTCTCAGATGGAGGAGAGCAGAAGGCCGGTTTGCCCGGGAAAGAGCCACCATCATCAGTCACTGGACGTGGCTGCAGGCGCAGATATCAGACCTGGAGTACCGCATCCGGCAGCAGGTCGACATCTACCGCCAGCTCCGCACCGGAAAGGTTAGCGCCCTTACTTTATCTGCAGTTTCGCAGAAATAACCGTTCATTTTGCTGTGTGTTAACTTTTGTTTTGCATGTTTTCCACAGGGTCCAGTGGAGCTGGGAGACTCCGCCCCTTCCTGCAAGACAGAGACTAATGAGAATATCCTGACCTCAACAACATCCCAGAATTTCTCTGAATCGCAGTCTCGCTTGACGGACGCATCTGAGAACATTGTCTCCATTAGGTTCTGATCAGTTTAATTATTTCAATGAATGTTGTTGTGTTTTAGTATTTAAAGAGATAGTTCAGCCAACAGTGGTTCTAAACCTTTATGAGTTTCTTTATTCGGATGAACTCTAAAGAATAGATGTGTGAACCTATATTGGTCTCACGGTTCGGTTACGATTATCATGCCATCGATTCGGTGCAATTCGATTTCTTGGTGCATTACGGTGCATTGACAATGCTTTCCATACATTCCATTTAGGGGGAGGCTGAATCAAGCCGTCTGTATAACTACACAGACATACAGCACCACACTGTCTCTCATTCACACACGTACACAAACAAGGACAGCACCAAACAAACAAACAAACACACACACACACTTAAGCCCTCGCAATATGCGTTTAGCTGGGAGAGTTTGCACTGAGCGAAGCAAAAAAACAAACAAAAAGAAGCAGCACTTTTCCGACGGTCCCTTACTGAGAGAGCATCGCTCAGCGCAAGCTCTCCCAGCTAAACGCAAGGGTTTATGGGTGTAAACAAACGGTAAAGTGCTCGTAATGTCGAGCGGTAAAAAAGAAAAAGACAGCTGTGAAACATAACCAGCTTTGTCTTTTTTGTAGGAAACACACTTTAGATCTTTTAAGGGTAAGAGGTTTTTAAGTTATTGCCGCTATAACTGAATGTGTGTCAGGAATATCGAAAACAAAACCAAATTAACAGCGCTCATTTCTGGTGCCCCCCTGGATGTACAGTCTCTTAGCATTTGCCTATGCTGCCTATTCCACGGGCCGGCCCTGAGTTGGCTCGTGAGTGTTGCAAATACCGGCGCTCACCTCCCTCACGACAGAGCTCATAGGAAATTAATGACGTCAGTACATAATAACAGGATATGATTATTACTGAACCGATACCACATTGTATCGCGGTTCACTGAAATAATAATTAATTTTGACACCCCTAGTGGAAACTAGCATTTTCTTCACAGTGTTCACTGTAAAAAATGATGAGTTACTTAAATCAAGTAAACCAATTGCTTTAAAAGCAACAAGTTGACTTTCAAACAATGTAAGTAAACCCATTGTAACTTGTGACTGTTATGTTGACTTAGTTTTTATAATTATGCTAATTGGACTCACCTTTTTAAAAATAAAAGTAAACTAATCACTTTTTCCCAATACACCTTTATTAGATTTGTTTTTTCCAGCTTTTTTTGTATCCAGCAAAATGACAGTAACTAAAATAAATCTGCTCTTCCAGGCTCCAGGGTGTCTTCTAAATTCAATACAGGCTAGATTTTATGAACTTATTAAAGCACCAAATATTGAATATTGTAATAATTACAGTAATTATTTGAAAACAGACGTGTTAAAATAGTCTGACATTGTAAAAAGGGATTAGATGACTTAAAAAAAAAAAGAGTACAATTATCACAATTATAAAAATTAAGTCAACTTAACAGTATCAGGTTACAATGGGTTTACTTACATTATCTTTGTGAAGTCAACTTGTTGCTTTCAAGGCAATTGGTTTACTGGCTTTAAGTAACTACTCATTTTTACAGTGCATGGTGCACTTTTGACTATATCTAGAAATAAATGTATAATAGATACTTACTTATATTGACACATGTATGCATACACAGTTGAAGTCAAAATTATTAGCCCCATTATTGTGAAATGTTAATACTTGAAGTATTTTCCAAGTGACGTTTAACAGGGCAAGAACATTTCGACAGTGCTTTTTTAAATATTATTTCTTCTGGAGAAAGTCTTATGATTATTTTTAATTTAGCTGGAATAAAAGCCTTTACATTTTTAAAACTATTTTAGGTCAAAAGTATTAGCCCCTTAAGGCATTTGTTTGATTTCACACGAGGGCTCATAATTTGCACTTCAACTGTCTTTGAATTACAGTTGGGCGATTGCTTTATTTACATGAACACAGGAAGTAACAATTGATTTATCTCACTACCTAATACAGGGGTGTCCAAACTCAGTCCTGAAGGGTTGGTGTCCTGCAGAAAGCCTAGTAAGAGCTTGATTAGTTAGCCTATGTGTCTCTGATTGGAGCTGGAACTAAACTTTTGCAGAACTTCGGCCCTCCAGGACTGAGTTTGGACACCCCACACCTAATAGTTTAAAAACACAGGCAGGGTGAATGCAGTATCACCATGAAGTCATCGTCCAAAAACTGAATGTACATTGTGCTTTTGTTTTCTGGTTGCAGCAGTGTGTCAGAAATGTCAGACACGTGTCTTTTGAGTCTAGACGGCAGCTCTACGTCTGCACGAACACGTCCGCTGGTGGCCTGCAGGAGGCGACGACTGATCCACCCTAACACCATCCACAACCTCAACGGCAAGGTGTGTCTGTGGGATGTTTGCTAGCGTGTGTTAATGGACGCTTTTCACATTTCCAGGGGTACTCAGTTGCAGAAGTCCTCATAGTTGGGTAATCTTAGACTGCAGTGAACAAATATTTTTTTTTTTACAATCCTATTTGCTGAAATACTAAAAGAAAAACTCCACAATTGTGTTATCAAGACTTTCAGAAAAGGGAAAAATAGTGTGAGACTGATAATGGCAGCAAGAACAGAGAATAATGTCAGGTTTACTGTCCTGCCCCCATAGACACTGCATAACAAACACATTGCACAAGCCGTAATTAGTTTTGTTTTTGTAATTTGATGCAAAGATAATATGATGCATACATAAATACATATAAATGTTCATGTGTTTTTTTTAAGATAAAAATATTAAAAACTTTCAAGCATTTAAGATTATTGATGATTGCTAAACACTAAAACAGTGTTGTGAAAAGGCTCCATATCACAGGAGCATGTTTTAGTTGTTGGTTCTAATGTGTGACCTACGTTTTCAGGTTCAGAGAGTGTGTTTCTCTCCTCTGCGAGTGTGTGAGGTCAACAGCTCGTGCGTGATGTGTGGCAGCGCTCGATCCCTCCTGAAAGCAGACTCGCCGTATGATCGCCCTCTGCTGGAGAGAGTCGCACATCACGACCGCAGTGTCCACCCCGTTCTGTCCATGCAGTCAGGTGAGAGGAGAGATAACAGCGGTTTTAGAATCAATTCAATTGCAGGTAGTTTTGTACATAATTATTTACATGATTAAAAATAATAGCTTTATAAAGTACAATGTAGTGATGCATTTAAGGAAAGCAAATTAGTTTAAATAACAGCTTAAACTAAAACTTTTGTTAATTGTCATTGAATAAAATGTATCTATATCGTTTATTAATTTCTGTTTAACGGAGAGATGTTTTTTTTCAACACATTTCTAAACATAATAGTTTTAATAACTCATTTCTAATAACTGATTTATTTTATCTTTGCCATGATGACAGTAAATAATATCTGACTAGATATTTTTCAAGACACTTCTATACAAGTTAGTGACATTTAAAAGCTTAACTAGGCTAATTAGGTGAACTAGGCAGGTTAGGGTAATTAGGCAAGTTATTGTATAACGATGCTTTGTTCTGTAGACTATCAAAAAAAAAAAAAAATAGCGTAAAGGGGCTAATAATTTTGTTCTTAAAATGGTTTTTAAAAAATTTAAAACTGCTTTTAATCTAGCCGAAATAAAACAAATAAGACTTTCTCCAGGAGAAAAAATATTATCAGACATACTGTGAAAATTTCCTTGCTCTGTTAAACATCATTTGGAAAATATTAAAAAATTCAAAAAAATTCAAAGGGGGGCTAATAATTCTGACTTCAACTGCACACATATATATATATATATATATATATATATATATATATATATATATATATATATATTCATTAATTTTTTCTTGTCGGCTTAGTCCCTTTATTAATCCGGGTTCGCCACAGCGGAATGAACCGCTAACTTATCCAGCAAGTTTTTACGCAGAGGATGCCCTTCCAGCCGCAATATATATATCATAAAAAAATAGTAAACTAATATGTATTTAGATTTCCATTTAAATTACATCATTAGTTTTCACCAATTCATTGTTAAAATGTAAACAGTGAACTGAGATGTTGACACTCTATAATGAAAACTATATTTATTCAAGCAAAATATAGTTAATTTCATATATGCAAGTCATAACTTGAAATTTTCAGCTTCTATGTATTTAATATTTATGGTTGTGTGTTTGAGTATAACTTTTAATACTATTGTGAAGTTTAAAATAAAAATAATAATAATTTTGAGCAATTTGTTTTGGATAAAATAACAAAATAGTGCCATGTTTTCAGACATGTTTATATTCCTTTTTTAACACACCACCAATATTTTTACTTCAGAATAGTTAAGAAATCCATCTTTGGTAAAATAACACTGATTCTTTAGCCATCACAAAAATGAAAAAATTCTGCCCAATGGTCATTTTCTGAAAAAAATAAATAAATAAATGGTTACACTTTAAGTGCCAATTTTCTGTATTAACTTGTGGTTTATTACTTGCATATTATTATAATATTGGTTGTTTATTAGTACTTATAAAGCACATATTCTGCATGACCTTATCAAACATCCTTAATCCAAACCAAATGCCTAAACGCGATTACTATCTTACTAACCATTAATAAGCAGCAATGAGAAGTTTATTGAGCTGAAATTATAGTTAATGCTTTATTAATAACAGTAATTGTACCTTAAAATGTGAACAAAAATGCTCTTATTGTTTTTTTATTTGAAGGACGTTTTATCAGGTGCTTATAGAGTAAAACAATTCTAAACATTTTACTCAAACCCATACCTAACGAGTGCAGAGAAACCGAGAATTATTAAAAGGTCTCTGAATTATGGATGCTGAAAGAATACAAGTTAAGCTGTTTTATTGATATTGACATTTGATGCTTTAAAAAAATATATTATTTTTTTACTGTTTGTTAAAACACACTTTAATGTTCCTTCATGTTTAAACAAGGAAATATTTTTATTTTTTTATTTTTTCTAGGTCATGGAATTTTTTATTCTTGCAAATAGCATTTTACATTTTATAACAATCCACAAAACAATCCCAGATTAAAACAATCAACATTTACAAATGAGTAAATAAATAAATAAAATTAACAAAATAATAATAAATAAAATAAAATACAAATACAGAAAAAAAAATTATATAAAAAAAAATACAATTACAAGCCATATACATACATACACATGTACCTTCACTCAATCCAAATCTAAGGTTTTTAAGTGATTAAAGAATGCAATAAATTGTTGCCATTTTTCAAAAAAATGTTCTTCTCTACCTCTGATATTGTATTTAATTTTCTTAAGTTTTAAAAAGAAGACCAAATCTTTGAGCCATAATGAAATAGAGGGTGGTTGTGGGGAGGTCCAAGACAAAAGTATTCTGCGCCTAGCGAGAAGAGATGCAAAAGCCACAATGTCAGCATGTCTCCGGTTTAAAGGTTGACACTGAGAGGGAACACCAAAGATCGCGATTAAAGGGCAAACAGCTAACTTGACCCCCAGCGCATGAAGTGGAGGTGCGCACATTGTCCAATACTGCACTCCAGTAGTCAACTTCAAACTCTAAGTCAAGTTCCTATTCCCAGGCCCTGATAGCTTTAATGTTATGAGAATTGTCCTTTGACAAAATAATTGCGTATATTTTAGAAATAATCCCACTGGTATGAACATTCAGTTTAAATACCTCTTCCCATGGAGACTTCGTAGGCAGGGAGGGAAACTCAGAGAACAGAGAGGAAGCACAATGTCTAATCTGAAAATAACGAAATAAGTGGGAGGGGATAAATATTGATGATAATTCCGAAAAATTTGCAAACACATTGTTAACATAGAGATCTTCAAAGCATTTCACAAGGAAATATTTTAAGGAAGTTACCAATCCACCATTCACAGCTCTGTTTTATTGATTAGTCGGTGCGGTCCTAGATGTGTTTTACTCTTCTTCAAGTGTAATAACTGTATGTGAATTCTGTGCTGTTCTTCTCCTCTGCTCTGTCAGATGTGGCATTCAGCGTACAGTTGCAGAAGGTGTTGAGGACTCACTGGCAGACTCGACCCTTTGACAGGATCAAACCGCTCAAGAAGATCGCCCTCAAACACAAGCTCTCCACCACACCTCCGTCATCATCATCACCGTCTTCATCCTCCTTCCTCTCCAAACACAAATTCAGACTGTCCAACTCGCATGCGGCAGCAGTCCGTAAGTTCACTCATGGGTGTTCACAGACTGAGGGGGCTTTTACACCTATAGATTGCTGGTTTTGTTCCGAATAAGGGATTAAAATTGTTAGAAATGAACTTTCTGTTTGTTGTGCTTTCTCTCTCGCTTTCACAAGCCAAAGTTTCTAAACTAGTCAATGTGTGTTTGATTCTTCTTCCCTGTCAGGATTTGCTCGCCACAAGAGCAGGTCGGAAAGGTTTCACAGGCTGCCAGTGGAAAACATCTCATGTGTCCCAAAGCCAGAAACACTCACACCCTGCAGGACGGGCCGAGTGCTGGACCGGAGCCAGAGCCGAAAGAGGGTCCGAGAGCCCTCGCTGGACAGAGCAGACTGTGAGTGCACAGATTCCTGAACTGACCCTGCATGAACTCTAATTATTATAATTTTAGTTATTTTAGAGATTCACACAATTATTACCTGCAGACAGGCATAAAATCTGCTCTGAGTGGAGTACAGTCGGCATTTACTGGGGTTACACTTGAAAATGGCTAAAACTACTGTTTAAACATGCTGCAAATGGCCTGTGTTTATCACCTATTTGTATCTGTATCTAAAAATAAATGAAGATGATGAAGTTACCAGCCTACAGGTGAATAACTGTTTCGTAGACTCACCATTAACATAAGTACTTTTAACATCACTTTATGTAGTGTAAAAAATATACAATTTGCACAAAAAAAATATACTGGCCCTTTCTATCAGTGCTTCAGGATATTTCAGCTGAACAAATTGACTCTCATCAGCATGAAATTAAACACGCTGCCATGAAATCTCATTTCAGTAAAAGAGGTTCGGAAATAACAAGTGCTGAGGCAAAAAGCCACTCAATTGAAATTCTATTATTTAGAAATGTGGACCAAAAAACACCTGTGCATTTAATTAAATGTATTACAGCAGTAGCTGGTAAAGAGAATTAATAACAATTAATATTGATTGCAAGTATATTGTTCAACTTAACATGCTTGTTTCACCACAGATTTCCTTTCACATAGTTATTTTACACTGTTGAGCATTAAAACGGTTAGTAAAATTATAAATAAGTACAATTTATATTCATTCTAAATCGATATGTTCCATGATGCATCATTATTCATGATAAGATCACTGTCAGTAACTGATAATATTACTTTTAACCCTGTAATGTGTTCCTCTTGGTTTGTATTTGTTGTGTTAATACATTTACAAATACACTACACCTCAAGCATTTAACAGCTTGTGGAAATAAACGGCCATGTCACTTTTATTGGAGATAAAGCTGGATTTATATTTTCGCCTGGCGCCACATCGCATACCTCCACTGACTGCACGCACACCTCACCAAATGGATGAGGCTTTTATACTTGCTGCGTTCGCCGTTGTGATATTCTTTAAACGACAGGGAGCAGTCAAAAGAAGCTGACCGTAAAGACAGACAGATAAACAGAAGTAGGGGGTTTGTGGAACTACATTATATCATTAATTCATTCGATATTTTTAAACTAATTTTTAAAAATATTTTTAGAAATTCTTTTAATGATTATAAGGATTTTTATCACCATTCATAATTTTTTTAATCAAGCTTTGATGCATCGCTTGCTTTTGTTCATATCTCGGACAGTTTTTCCTATTAAAGTTTATTAAAATATTAATGAAGAGGACATGAGTTGCTCTACAAATATATTCTTTATTGTGGCAAGAATAAAAGCAAAAAAGTACACTTACTAAAAAAATACTAATATTTTTTTAGATTTAGCCCGCTCCACACTTCACACATTACTGTCTGGCTAGTTTCTGTCTTCTTATGCCTAAAAGGCAATAATGGTCCAACATTCCTGACCATTATCATCAATAAAGCCTAGATAAACGGGCATCAGTATATTGTAAACCGACAGGTTCAAATATTCTTTTCCAGTCATCAAAGAAATAATTTGTTCCTTAATTATAGTTTTGAAACTATTAAATTGTTTTAAATTCTAAATTGTAATTTATACATCAGTGTAAACCTATAAAACATATTTGTGTAATTGTGTACGCAGGCCTCTTTTGGCTTTAACAAACGTCTTCCTCGGGTTTTTCCAAACTTTTTAACAAAAACTTTCCACTTTCCCACGGCTGTCGCAATTTCTAGCCAAGAATAATTGATCATCTGGTTATGTCTATGATTACGGGTCATAAAGATCGTACCGATTTCAGACAAAATCTCTTCAAGTGATTCATATTCAACTCAAATCAGTTGCCACGCCACATGAACTGTTCGCTCGAGTCTAAAACTAAAAAATTATTCGCTTCACCAACTGAAATCATGTCACGCTCACCCAAACCGAACCTCTGCAAACACTGCGATAACGTCACATTCACATTATAGTATAAACCAGGCTTAAGATGGCTTTGTAAGTAAAATAAGACAATACAGTTACATGTAATGCTGTCAAAAAATTAGTCACATCCATCAAAGTTTGTAATTACATATTTTATCTTTGTGTGCATTATATTCAAAGATTTTGCATATAAATATAAATAAACAGATTGTCAATATTTATGCATTACAAATGCATACATTAATAATTATTAATGCACATAATAAATAAACAGGTCGCACTACAACCATTATCTGCAGTCGCACTAATGCACCTAAATATATTATAAGGTCGCATAGATTAATTTTCGGGCGCATATGCGACCAAAATGGTCGCAATTTCGAGCCCTGATATATATATATATATGTGTGTGAATTGTATTTGTGTTTTTTCCTTTTTTTAAGTAGCACCGAAAGTGGTGATGGATGCAGGCAGTCCATGTCCGTCTCTGTCCGGTCTTCACTCTACCAACACCAGTCCTCTGACCAGACAGCTCTCCCTCCCGATCGAGAGCAGCACTCCTCTGGGAAGCAATGTGGTACGTTCATAAGTTCAAAATTTTACTTACTAAACTAATTAGATTGCTGTGTGTTTTATGATATGCTATAATACATTTAAACGTGCATTGTTTTTTATTATTATTTACCATGTATACATAGACATTACGGTAAACATTAGGTCATAAAAATTTACTTGAATGTCCCGGAAAAGTTATGAAAAAATCATGGAATTTTAGTTGTAAAAATGTGCATGAACCCTGTCACAGGCAAATCAATGCTTGTTCATGTGAGTAACAAGAACACATTGTAAACTATCAGAGACGTGATCTCAGAGAATTGCCGAGTAGTTGCTGAGACGTGAGATATTTGGCATGCTAAATATCTGGAGCTGTCAGCGATTCAAATCATGCCATGTGAAATGAGTTTGGACTGAAATTAACATCGGTGATTACCCACAGCCAATGAGAGAGCAGCATCCACTAGTGTGGGGATCTGCAGGCCAGCGGGAGGTTGGGGGAGAAGTTAAAAGAGCTAATTTTTGGTTTATTTGGATCCAACAAATGGGGGGAAACCAGTGTAAATGTGGCAGGAGCACTAGTGTCTGTTTGATGTGTCGTGAACAATATCACAACCAGGTCGAAAAAGAATAAAGTTGAGGAGAAATTGCTAACTCACTTCAAACCCAGATGAGCAAATATTTACATTTTCTACCCCATTGAAGGCTTCTTTCTCATTATGTAGTTAATAACAATAGATATACTACATGTTTTTGGTTGTGAGACATAATTTGGACAAAGTTGTTGGCGATATTTCTTATTGTAAAGTCATGCAGCCGATCCATCTTGCAGTGTAAACAAAGCAGCGACAAAACGCTAGCCCAGATAGTCATGCAGTGTGGAAACATCTGTGACATGACCACTTTAAAATCATGCAGTCTGAACTCGGCATTAAATAACTTCAAGAACCGTCCCATTCCTAATATTTATTTATTGAATAAAACTTATTTTGAATGTTTAAAACTTGCTGCTCTTAAAAAGCTTTAAATTAAATTTTAAGAAACGTTGACGGCGAGCCCGATAGTCTTGCCTACTAGCCAGTGTTGAAATATTGAGAATTGAAGGCACAGAATTGGAAGCTCATAATGTTTTGGATCATTTATAATGATGTATATATTGTTTTAAACAGCCTATACGGAGAAGAAGAGGCGAGAGTCCGTTTGATATCAACAACATCGTCATTCCCATGTCAGTGGCTGCAACTACCCGAGTGGAGAAACTGCAGTACAAAGAGATCCTCACACCCAGGTCAGCCTTCATCAGCCACAAATCACCTTAACCCACACAACAACATCTAGTATCTGTTTTACAATAGAAGAAATAAACGTGCTCTACTCACACTTATATTTCTTGTTTTTCAGATGGAGGGAAGTGGACACTTTGGCTCAACCGCTTTCAGAGGAAGACAATAACATTCAGGTATATCAATGTTTTTTACGGTTTACAGTTTACCCCTTTTTTATGGTTTAATATTAGTATTATGGTTCTTCAGAGTGTGCCAGTTGAGGTTCAGTTCAACACACAGTTCAGATGTTTTTATTCTAATGTGTTAAAAAGTGTCATGGTGGGGGCGTTTACACAGCTCGCTGTTTTAGGGCTGTCTTGCTTCACATAAAAATTAATTTTAGCTTCCCGCCCAATGTAACAAGGCACGGCACACCAGACACACTCTTGGGCGCGGCAGAATCCTTAAGTGTCCCGAATCGTTGCGCCACGCATTTTAGATCTCCAAACACAGGCCTCCATCAGGGTAAACACACTGGCGGCTATTCGCATCGCACAGCCGTTGGCTTGAAGCGCCATTGTGTGTACCATGACAGAAACCCAGAACTCCAAAATGCATGGCGCTGTGTCAGCGCCGCACCACGCAGAGTGGCGCTTCTGGTGTGCGTCCTGCAGGCAAATTCGTTATTTTATTTCCAATGGAGAGATGCACACATGAAGAGACGCGCTTGCACTTTTCCAGCTGCACCTAGTTAAGATCACAGGGAGCTTCTGTGACCTCGAGAAATGCAAACGGCTGAAGTTTAAGGTAGACGCAATGAAAACTACACGTGCTTGCAAACCTACAAAAGGTACAAGCAATAATTCTGATTAGAGTGATAATGTGGAGAATATTGATCTTGAGTTGAGCCCAATGAGCCTTACGTCTAAAAATAGAGCAAGGGTGTTCCTTAAGCGATTTTGCTTTGACTCGCGCCGAAAATGGTGGACGTAAAACAACAAACTGAGGATATGGTGACGCGCCTGTCAATCAATATTGGTGGGCGGGGGGAACGCACTCCTACGTCAAGTTGTGGTCGCTCTGAAAACCGTTCCAATTGGTCCACCGTTTTTATGTTGTAAAATTGACTGTGTGTGTTTATGTCACCCCAATATGACAGTCTATACACTATACCTACACACGTCTGTCCAAACAGCTTGAAAAGTAGATTTTTTTTACCATAGGTGCCCTTTAAGCTTGTCAAAATTGCACTCGCATAAAACAGAAGAGTTGAATACTGTATTGTGTCTTTTTTAAATTCTGCTTTGCAGTTTTTTCTGATAAAAACAATGTGGTTTGTCCATGTGTAGGTTGAGGATCTTTCAGACGCAGTGTTCGCTAAACTCCACCAGCTGTGTGAGGATCAGGAACGCTCTCGCTGGAGATGGACAGCTCTCGCACCAGCCAAGAGGAGAGGCAGCAGGTACATGACCTCTCTCTCTCTCTCTCTCTCTCTCTCTTCAATTCAATAATTGCTTTATTGGCATGACAAATGTATTGCCAATGCAGTTATAAAGTTTACATAAAAAGTAACATACATATATTATAAAAACAGTAAACACAGTAAATAGCAATAAAAAAGAAAAGAAAAAAAAGATATTTATATATAATAATTAAATAAAATATCAACAATACATGATATTATTCAATATATCACATTAATATTCAATATATTATATTATTATTCAACATATATTATTCCTAAAAATCAATACAAAAATATATCAGAATAAACTGTACATTTAACAATCAACATTTTAGGATAAAACAGTAATAAAACAATAATAATCAGTATATTTACAATGATTCCTTTATAATCAGCTCTCTTTCTCTCTCTCTCTTTAAAGTTTCTTTCTTTTTTTATTCGAGTTATTTTAACTAATCATATTATCTTTCAGGTCATATAAATCTCTGGACGGGCGAACAACCCCATCGCTAATCGGAACAAACCCTTCGACGCCGCAGCCCTCCTCTCCAGACACCAGTCAGTTCCAGATCCTGCAGGATTACGGAGCGGTGCCGTCAATGTCGCCCCTGAGCCCTGCCAGCCCTGACACACCACACAGACTGATGTACAGCGAAGACACCTGCGGCTCCACCTCAGACTGCACACTGGAGGAGAAGGTGACACACACACACACACACACACACACACACACACTGTCCTGCTCACTTCATTCATACAGTCAGTTTTATTGTTATTAAAACTCATTTGTATTAGTCTTCTGTATGCTCAGCTTTTTTTATAAGGAAAAAAAATCTAAATATGTGACCTTGGGCCAAAAAACTATTCACAATTTTATTGGGAATCACAATTTTTGGGAATTTGGATTTGTGTGATGCTGCTGAAAACTAATAAATAAGCTTCACATTTATGCATGAATTTGTTGTGATAAAGTTTTTAAAAATCTTAAATCTGAGGGTTAAAATGAATCTTAATATTGAGAAAATCATCTTTAAAGTTATCTTAATGAAGTGCTTTGTAAAGCACATTGATACTCAAAAAATGAATTGGATATATTTACATTAGAAAGATTGCTAAATGTCTTTATGGATGATAATCTTTGCTTGATGATGTAATAGTTTTGTCATTGGAAAAGGGTCATTTTCACTCATACAATATATCTTTGGCTATTTTCACAAACATAGCTTTGCAACTTAAGTCTTTTGTGCTCCAGGGTCACATATTTCCAGGATTTGTCTCATCATCACTTTTGCGGAGTAATAAACTACATTCTTTAGGGGAAAAAAAAGTTAGGAAAGCTGTCACTGGGCCAGAACCTTTTCAAAGATAAACTTTTGCTCCTTTTTTACCCCTAAAAAAGATACAATGTAGTTCCTGAGGTATACATTAGTACCCCAGTCACAGCAGTTTTTTATGCATGCATATAGAGCAGAATTTTAGAACTGTATATCTTAAATTTACTAGTTGATATAAAAAGTGCACTTTAAGATTGAGCAGTTGTAGTGTGAATTAAAATACATTTCGACATTTCTGTTATTGAAATATCTACACCTGTTTAGCTTCTGTTTTACCTTACAGCAAACAACAGCATTTATTATATAGTTGAAGTCAGAATAATTAGCCCCCCTTTGAATTTGAATTTTTTTTTTTTTTTTTTCCCTCAAATGATGTTTAACAGTACAAGGAAATGTTCACAGTGTCTGATACAATTTTTTCTTCTGGAGAAAGTCTTATTTGTTTTATTTTGTCTAGAATTAAAGCAGTTTTTAATTTTTTAAAAGCCATTTTAAGGTCAAAATTATTAGCTCCTTTAAGCAATTTTTTCCCCAATTAGTCTACAGAACAAACCATTGTTATACAGTAACTTGCCGAATTACCCTAACCTGCCTAGTTACCCTAATTAACCTAGTTAAGCCTTTAGGCAAGGCAAGTTTATTTATATAGCACATTTCATACACCGTGGCAATTTAAAGTGCTTTACATAAACAAGAATAAAAGAAACAAGTAAAATAAAAATAAAAACAAATAATAAAAATGCATAAAAAAACATAAAAACAGGTAAAATGTGATATAAAAGAATGAAGAAGAAGAGAAAAACATGAAAGTGCTTTAAATGTCTCTTTAAGCTTTATAGAAGTGTCTTGAAAAATATCTAGTCAAATATTTTTTACTATAAAATAAATAAAATAAAGCTTCACAAAAAAAGGATAAAATAAATCAGTTATTAGAAATGAGTTATTATGTTTAGAAATGAGTTGAAAAAAATCTGCCCTCCAATAAACAGAAATTGGGGGGAAAATAAACAGAGGAGCTAATAATTCTGTAATATATATATGCCACTTTTGGTCTGTTTAATCCATCCTTGCACAAAATAATTTCTATGATAATTGTATATAATTTATACATGTAGATAAAATTCTCACAGGCAGTATTTTTTTATTTTATTGCCTTGATAAGGTACATTCTTTGATTTCTCGAAACCTGTCGAGTCAAAACTGGGGCTAAAATCATGCAGTCTGAACTCTGCATTAGTGTAATTGGATGTACTGTTTTTAACACCCCTTATGTTTTTTTGTTTGTTTGTTGGATTTTTGTGGCAGACGGTGCAGCCCTGGGACCTCAGGAGTTTTCCTTTACCTGAAGACCCGATAGTGGAGCCAGAGCCAGAGCAAGATGAGCTGAGCTTTTCTGCAGGCCTCAGAGTCAGCGTGGAGTCCGAGAGCGACGCTTCCTCACCCTGATTAAAGACAGACCACGCGGACGGGCGATCTTAAAACCACACACCTCTTATGGCATTAATTGAGGAAAACACAAACTCATACTAATCAAAGCAAAACTACAAACGAATCTGTCGGGACTTCTGTTGTTTGATATTCAAACATCAGCCAATTATTTTCACAGTTTTTAGTGAATATTACCGGACATAGAAAGCTAAACCTGTTTTCTTTATTTTGTTTTTCTCTCAGAAGAAACGCGTAAAGGAGATGTATGAAAGTTTTTTCCATAATTGTTTTTCATAGTCAGCTAAATATATCATCGGGAACTTAGTGTGGTATTCTAACCTGTCAGGTGAACACTATGTAGTGCACTGTGTAGCAGACGTAAAGAGGGCTTGACCAAAGGGTGCCTCTCTGCTGACTCGTTATATATATGTATGCTTGTGTTGTGAAGTGACGAACCAAAACCTGACGAAGATACTTGCCTGCATTATTCTCAGTTAGTGGATGGTCGTACGCCGAGCTCCGTTCAAAAGCACTTCACAGGGCACCGATATCTCTTCCTCGCTTTTCGCTCTTTCTTTCGGTTTTCTTTATGGTTTCCACCAAGCGTATGGAGTATTGCTATGCTAATGTTCATCATGACATCATGTATAATGGAGGAATCGCAAGCCTTTAGTGCACATTAGTTTAGCTGTACGTGCTCCGGGCTCTTTCTGCATCATCTGTTGAGATTGTACTTTTGTATCGTTGGTCTTAAAGGAGCCAGATGTTTCACACAGACCTGCCCTTCTCAGGTTTATGCAGTTGTTTGGGAAGCTGTTAACAAGGCGTCCGTCTGTTTTATCTCCTCACCTTGTCAATATTTGTGTGACCCCGACTTAGTGTTCCTACTCAGCACTGTCTTCGCCCTTCGAGAATCTACTTGCTATGCAACTCGACATTATTGTTGTGGCCCTGTCCTTTTCTTTTTCATACAATCACCATGTCTTTCTTTTGTTTTATTTCTTTGACATGTCTTTCTCTTCATAGCTTTTTGAGACAGGTTTCATTGTAATTCGGACTGTTTCAGACGTGAAATCATTTGCAGAAAAAAAAAGAAAAAGAAAAACACCCTTTTTGTAAATAGTACCATTAAAACAAATCAAACTCCATTCAGACTTTGCGTCTCCATAATGTGTGCGTGCGTGCGTGCGTGCGTGCGTGCGTGCGTGCGTGCGTGCGTGCGTGCGTGCGTGCGTATGCGTGCGTATGCGTGCGTGTGTGCTCTGCCAGTGTGAATTTAATTTTAGTTATAATGTGATTTGACTCCATACAGTGATGGAACTCATAATTAGTATTTTTTAAACATTTATTTGTGATTATTTTCTCAAGCTTTAACAAAAAATTTTGTACATTTAAGGATGTAATTTCCCCCCCATTTTGAACATTGCCGCCGAAATTAATTAGCAAACAAATAAAATTAAAATACAATTACAACAGGAATAGATAAAAGTATAGCAAAATTGAAAATATTAATAATAATAGTAAATAAATAAATAAAAAGAATAAAATAATAATAATAGTAAATAAAAATAAACTTTAAAAATAATTCAAATAAATAATTACCCACAGTACATGATAATCCTTCTATTGATGAGGTGTGTGATCGATGTAGAAGTGAACAGGCAGACTTTTTCCATATGTTCTGGGCTTGTCAAAAGTTGAGTGACTATTGGACACAAATATTTAAAACATTAAATGACGCCTTTAATTTAGAGATAAAACCTAGTGTTGAGTTAGCTATCTTTGGGGTACCAGAACACAATATATTGTTGACAAACAAGAAAAAAAAATGCATTCGCCTTCGCTACTTTGTTAGCAAGGAGTAGAATACTACTTGAGTGGAAATCAGCAGCTTCACCTAAAGCTTCAATGTGGATGTGTGATCGGATTTTATTTTTGAAATTAGAGAAAATTAAGTATTTAATGAAGGGATCTGTCCAAAAATGTTATGAGACATGGCAACCTATGATCACATATTTTGAAAGAAGGAAGAGTCTCTCCTTTAACTGATTTATATAAATAAATCTGTGTTAACAGGTTTAACTGTGATCACCACTATAGTTTAGTTTGATGATTATGTAAAAGACCACTATAAATGTAACAGAATTGATTTGTATTATCATAATTAGTATTTTTAACTTTAAAAAATACTTATTAAAATATTTTTTTTGAATGCTAGAAATACAAATAAAACATGCATCACTGCATTGATATAGCCTAAAAACAGCAACAAAGGGTATGAGTATGCCCACACGGAATCTGCGTGCGCAGAATTCCGCACATTTTCCGCAGATTTTGACCATCATTAGTTCTGTTTATTTGCTTGCGTAAATGTGTGTAAATCTAAATTTGTTCAGTTTTTTAATTAATTACAGTAATATTATTGACTAATATGAAATTGTTCATCTGATTTATGCACAATGCAGTTTGTAAAGTAATATTTTCTGTCTTTTAGTAGAGCTATTATATGAGACTCTTGCTTTGTGTAACCAAAGAAAGTAAATCTAATTGGATTTGCAATTTAAACATTAAATAAAAGTTAAAAAGGTATTACTTTTTATTTCACATATTACGGTTTTAGTTATTATACTCTCAAAATAATTCTGCAGAAATCTGCAGATTTTTACCAAAATTCTCAGCAGAAATAGCAAAAAACGTCCGCAGATTCCGTCTGGCCCTGGGTATGAGTATGAAAGAGAAAAGTACAAACAATATTTACAAAACCTCAATCATTAAGAAAAATTACTATAAGCTTTATAAACTTATTGTTCTTAATACGTTTAAGACATTCAACGAGGGAAATTTCAGCAAGTTAAATACAAAATCTACGTATTGCGTTTAAAATCTTAATGTGTAAAATAAGTAACCAAGTTATCAATAGGATCAATAGCATGGTCACTACCTGAGAAACATCAATCATATTTAATCAAAGATGATGGATAAAGAAGGTTATCCAAAAGTCAGCATAAAGCTGCAGTCGCACTAAAGTTTGAGCTTGAGAAATTCTGTCGTACGGTGCTGTGAAAGTGGGCGGGGTTAAACATTGATTAGACAAGCCAGCGATTGGTCCATATTTAAAATTTACGTCCAGTGAGGTCATGTTTAGATCCTTGATTGGTTTCACGCAGTCAAATTATGCGATTTTGCTTGTCAGAGTTCACCAGGCTAGAACTTTCCAACGCAGCGAACTGCAAAACTTGATGCACGACCTTGCGTTTCCGGTCTGATGCATTCGCTTGCGTATGAATGGAAGTCATGGGGAGAAGAGTCCAGTGTGACCACAGCTTTAGTTCCTGATGCGATGATGACGTCCAGGTGAGTGTGATTTCACCAACATTTTACTGAATCAACATCTCTGTCTATCCTGGAACACTGTTTCAAATCAGCCAACCAGATTTGAGGGATGCGTTTACATTGTCAAATTTAGGCATACATTTAAGCTTTTGCGATTAATCCCCTCTGATTTTGGAAATCAGTTATAGTTAAGGTTTGTTTATGGGTAGAGATTAAGTTTGGACTATATTCATTTTCTTTTCAGCTTAGTCTCTATTAATCAGGGGTCGCCACAGTGGAATGAACCACCAACTTATCCAGCATGTTTTACGCAGCTGATGTCCTTCCAGCTGCAACTCATCACTGGGAAACACCCATACACTTTTAGCATTCACACTTATACACTATGGCCAATTTAGCGTATTCAATTCACCTATAGCCCATGTGTTTGGACTGTGGGGGAAACCGGAGCACCTGGATGAAACCCAAGCCAACATGCGGAGAACATCCACACTCCACACGGAAATGCCAACTGGCCCAGCCAGGAACTTGTGAGACTACCATGACACCTTAGACTATATTTTCGATCCAAAACTATGTAATACGATCAACATAGGTAATAATGTAGGATGTCCTACTTGGCAAAACCCACAGACCTCTTAAGACAACAAGAGAATATGTAATAAATATAAAGTGCTAAAATGCTTTGCTAGTGAGATACATACATTTTAGTACAAGCATGACCAAAATGTTTGGGGAAAAATAAATAAATAAATTATATATATATATATATATATATATATATATATATATATATATATATATATATATATATATATATATATATATATATATATATATATATACATACATATATATATATACATATAGAGAGAGAGAGATCACAATAAAAATGAGAACAACAAAATTTATATGTTGGGGAAAATGTACATACATATATATTTAGTTTTGAACAGGAAAACTAAAGAGAAAAAAAAAAATATATATATATATATAAACCTTGTGTATTTTTAGTTGTAATAACTGATTTAAGTTAAAATGAGCAAACTTTTATTTTAATAGATATATCTAATAAAACTATTTTCTTTAAATAGACCAACATATACCTTTATATTATGATATTTTGACTATATTCACTGAGAAATTATGAAAAATGTTCATGTCAGAAGATGGAGACACTGTAGTCATTAAGGGATGGACATGGTCAACAACAATACTCAGGTATGCTGTGAGTCCACACTTTGAGTCCAAAGTGTGTCAAGAAAATATCCCCCACACCATTACACCACCACCAGCCTGTTGATCCTATGCAGGATGGATCCATGCTTTCATGTTGTTGATGCCAAATTCTGACCCGACCATCCGAATGTGGCAGCAGAAATAAAGACTCATCAGAGCAGGCAACGTTTCTCCAATCTTCTATCGTCCAGTTTTGGTGAGTCTGTGTGAATTGTAGCCTCGGTATCCTGTTCTTAGCTGACAGGAGCGGCACCCTGTGTGGTCTTCTGCTGCTGTAGCCCATCTGCCTCATGGTTAGGCGTGTTGTGTGTTCAGAGATGCTCTTCTGCAGACCTGAGCTGTAACGAGTGCTTATTTGAGCCACTGTTGCCTTTCTGTCAGCTGGAACCAGTCTGGCCATTCTCCTCTGGCATCAAGGCATTTGCACCCACAGAACTGCCGCTCACTGGATATTTTCTCTTTTTTGGACTATTCTCTGTAAAGCTTAGAGATGGTTGTGCATGAAAGTCCCAGTTACAGTCACTTAAATCCCCTTTCCTCCCCATTCTGATGCTCGGTTTGAATTGCATCAGATCGCCTTGACCATGTCTACATGCCTAAATGCATTGAGTTGCTACCATGCGATTGGCTGATTAGAAATTTGCGTGAACGAGCAGATGGACAGGTGTACCTAATAAAGTGGCCGATGAGTATATATTATTTGAACTCAAAAGCCATGGTTTTCCTTCAGAAACACAATAAAGCATCAGGACATTTTGCTTAATATCCTTTATTTCCAAATTCACATGTACATCAACAAGTATCATTGTAAACCAGTTATTAATAAAACACACGAACAATATTGACAACCACAGTTCCCAAGCTAAAATTTACAACTGCAAAAATGGTGTATGGAGTCGATGACAACAGGATGGCAAAACTGCACCCAGAACCATGTCACAGGTGTGCTATCGTGAGACATTTAAACCAAAGGACCCTCTCTGTCTGTCTGTCTGTCCTCTAAACACTCGTTTTCCCCCGCTCAACACAACATCACCAACATATCCAAGCTCTCCAGAACTTTCCAAAAACACCCCGAGTCAGAAAACGTTCAGAAACATGTTGCCAATCCATGTAAAAACTCAGCATGCAGATTAAAGTGTTGCAGGCATGGTCTCTGAACTTCTCTGCTTATTATTATTATTATCATCATCATTTTTTTTTTAAGTCTCTTCCAAGTCCTCATATAAACATACAGTCATAAACATACAATAAACATACATTAAATATATCTAATGGTAGTTACACGGCTCCATCTCCAACACAAAGAAACAGGGGGCGCCGTATCAGTAGTGCTCTTTTTCCACTACTATCTACAAAGATTTTCCTAAGAAGCACATCAGCGATTATGGGGGTGTACGAGGCATCGCAGTATCTCGGGCTGCTCACATGAAATGCATGCAAGGAGCGACGATAGTGTGGAGTGGTTCAAAGCTCGTTAAACATTCTGCGGTAGAGCAGTGCAGGGGAGAGAATTGAAGCCATATGATTGGCTGAGGCCATTACATCATCATTCAGTGAGATACAACGCCCCCCACTTAACACTGTACAGCTATAAAGTGAAAGCAGATGATGCAGTCACAGGAAAGTGCGACAGATCCAACTTTAATGGCATGCTTGTGCTCTAGTGAGATTATTTTTCATGTGTGTGTGTGTGTGTGTAGAATACAATGCTCAATATTGTTAATGCAGCTGGCGAATGTACAACACAGTGTGTGCCAGTGTGTGAGCAACAGTTTGGCAGTTCATCTCAGCCGGAGCTGGAACTGTTGGCAGTATTATGGAAAAAACAATTCAGGTGTGCATGTGAGATTTCAAAATAACGTCCAAATCGCTCACATGCAACCTGTTATTAATACTAACACTATACAGCTTCGCATTATAAATCAAAGATGAGCACATTTTCAATTTAGCTCGTTTTAGTAAACTGTTCAAATGTATTAGTACATGCTGAAATTAACTACCAGGGTTAATAAACGCTGTAAAAGTAGTGCTGTTATTTCATTAGCTTACGCCAGAATACATGTATGTCACTGTAAAAGTGTTATTAACACAAAATAAAACACATTGGCACAATTAAAGGGGCTATATATATGTAAAAGTTTGCTATATATAAGTTGTTTAATGACTTTATATGTTCTCATAGAGCAGTGCAGGTGATCAAATGCTTTGTTTTCTTACCTCTGTCATATTTGTTGTGTTTATTTGTTACTTACAGGAACAAATGCGCAGCACATATTCATCTATATGTTGCTTTCAGCAGCAAGGACGAAGTCTGAGTGTGTGTTCAGTTAGGGCTGGGAGATATGGCAAAAATGCCATCTCGATAATTATTTTCCATATTGAACGATAACGATATATATTTTTATATATGTTGTTAATGCCTTCAGATTTAAAAGAGCACCCCAACAATGACTGAAGCCAAAAATATTAGAGAGTCCATTAAATACTGTAACATTTTCATCTGATAAATCTTGAGTGGCCAAAAATTTCAAGTGGTGCTCACTGCAGAGCCATTTGGGCAGAGCTGAGCTCCAGCGAGGGGGAGCTTGAGCTCTCGCTCCTCCTTTCTTGCACTTCTTCTACGAGTGATGTCACTGGGGGTGGGGTTAGGGGTGGGGTTGGTGTACGCATTAAAACAGCTTATAGGAGGAGGAGCACCGCTGCTGCAGTGAGCACCGTCTCAAAAATTTGGTACATTTTTAATTTCAACACACTTTTAGATTTCCATTGTTGCACATTTCTGCTGTGTGATTGGTTCTTAGATTTATATAGAGTAAAAATTGACACATTTAATCACAGTTCGATATAATATGGTTTATCGGCCCAGCCCTATATCAAATAATAAAAACTACTTGACGGTGAGTGTATTGAAGCACTGAATCACGTTCAGACTCTGTCTCCCGGTTTTCACCATAACTTAAAGTGAATCTTTTAAAATTTCGCAACAAAAAAAACAAACAAATGCAAATTAGGAGCGCTTTTAGAGCAGCAGACTGTAGTATTGGTAACCTAGCAACCAACAGTTAACATAGCAAGCGTAATGAAGACAGCTGATTAGTAATGTGGGTGTAATATTCACTACATCAGATTTTGTTTGTTTTCATCTCCTGTTATTTGCAATAGCATTTTTAACCACCTAAACTTGAGCATAAAACTTTTTCAAAGAAAGTTTCATTAGAAATTTGGCATTTCCATCATTCGTTTATCATGCGATAATCCAAAAGGACGGTGGAAACCCAGTTTGTGAACAAACTGGGGCAGCAAGTTGCTGAACGGTGTCACTAATAACGGGATATATCCAGCTGCAGAACCACACACGTTTGGAGAGGGGTCTGGATGCAGACCTGGTGCAGTGCAATCTGAGCTGCATCCAATGCTTTTTAATGCGCTCACCTAACCCCACCCCATTGTGTGCATTGTGTCATAAAGGCTGCATCCAGATACTGTTGCACGTTTCAGGCACACACACACTCTAGGCAAACCATATATGGTTAATGACACATCAGCCTTCTATTTTTTTTCTTGTATAACGACGACTAACTGTTTAGGAGCATTATCGCCACATACTGAGTTTCACAAATATGGCGATCGAGACTGTATACTGTGAACAGTTTAGGGTTTCCCATTTCAGTCATTATTTTATCATAACAATCATTTTAACATCTGTGCAGTTTTGGAACTCAAATTATGTCAATAAAAATAATTAGTTAAACACTTATGACTTTATTCACATATCCACATACATACAAAGAAAACATACCGTCTAATTGTAGGATTAAGTGTAATAAACTAATTTAATAAACTTAATTTTGTCATGCTTAGTTAAAATCGTTTTGTAATAAAATATAAAAAACAAACAATAATGTGACACATTAAAATTAATTACTATAGTTAATAGTTTAAAATGAATATAGTTACATACATATGTGTATAATTTTTTTATTAACAGTTTGTTTGTATTACTATATTTGTTGCAACTATAATTACCACAAATCACAATACTTTATGGTTTAAAAATTAATGGGAAATCATTAATAAAAAAGTTGTTAGAAAATTAAGCAAATAAAGTATAACTAAATCGCTGAAGTAAAATATTAATATAGTTTTATTCATTTATTTAATGTACCATTTCAATGTGTTTGATTACATTGGTCCGAGAACATTTCCTGCTTGTTATCAAACTATTTCAGAACTGTAACAAGAGGCAATTCAATCATAACTTAATGTTATGAGACAGACAGATCAATATGTGGCTCTTTTTGGATCTTTGGAAGCTATAGAAATTAAACATGTGAAACAGGAAATACGTTGGAAACATTGTTTTTGTTTACACCCCTTAAATTGTCTATACATATTAACTTGCTATTATTTCCTTCATTATAATGAATCCATTATATTTAAAATAAATCTGTCCAATTTAGATTCATATATCACAAAAAAAATTTCAGAATAGCGATCAGAAACAATGTTCCCTATTCGCCCGTCTCGATTGCTATATTTGTAAATTAGAATACACTATTGTTTATTACGCTATTTATTACCTATATATATATATATATATATATATATATATATATATATATATATATATATATATATGTATATATATATATATATACATATATACACGCATATATATATATATATATATATATATATATATATATATATATATATATATATATATATACACACATATATATATATATACATACACATATATATACATATATATATAACATTAACGTCCATTGCAACCATTTATGGTTTGCCTAGATTGTGTGTGCCTGAAACATGCGTGATTCTGCTGGATATTATTGCTAATAACAAGAGTTTCTAAGTTCTACATATAGCCCCTTTAAGATGTTAAATGTTCGGTTAGTTGCCCAATTAAAGAACAAACAACCAACAAAGCAGCAGCAGAGGCAATCTCAATGAAGCAAATCATTTACGACATATCATAAACATCCCATATCCAACTACAGAACAACACTGTAAGACAGATTTCTGTATAAAGCACTCTGAACATCTCATGGATCGCTGCAGGGGCATCTTCAACGTGAAACGTAATCTCTGATCAACGGCACATATGAGAGATCGAAATCCAAAACTAAAAGGTGTTCAGCTTTCTACACAAAGCTTATATGCATCTGTTTTTCTTTGCAAATGATTCCAGAATTAAATCTCTCTCGAATCAAGATGCAATGTTCTTATTTTAAGCACCGCTACTATTTTTTAGCCCAATTCAAAGATGAGAATGAGTCTCCCTGAAAAAAAATGAAAACTTAGTCATACAAGAACTGTCCCAAATCCAGCGCAAACCGAAAACCAGGGAAAAATGGCATGCCTAAGGAAACGTACAGTCAACAAAAGCCATAGAAATTATGCAAAATTGTTCTACTAAACACAGTCGACGAGGGAGGAATTTTCCAATAGTTAAATCCCCACATTGGGCTTTAAAGCAAAGGAGGAGTGAACAGGATTCACAGTTAAAACAGCTCCGTCGGCCTGTAACAAATCTGAAGTATTACAAAATGGAACAGTGATCACCAATGGTTACTTGGCATTGTTTTGCGGACCACACTTTCAGAGAGAGGTTAGAATACCATCAGGTGTGTGAATGTGTGTTCGGTTGTTCAGAAAGGGGAGGGGTTTTGGGGGAGGGGCGTGGCTAGTGGCAGTATGATCCAATCACAAGCCCTGTTTGGCGAGCGATGCAGACACCTGGTCGGCGAGGGTGGAGAGCTGCGGCGGGTCGGCCATGTTGATGCTGCCAGAGGAGGAGACGGTGCTCAGGCCCTGCGGTGACTCCTCCAGGGACACAATTTCTGCGCCGTGGTCGGTTCGCGCTTTGGCCTGCTCACGGAACGTCAGTTTGTGTGACTCAATCTGGGAAATGGAAATCACCCAATCACCAATAATCCATCTCAAAGCATAATATATTTATTTAAGCATCGACACAATTCTAACATTTTTGGTTCTACACACCAACACAATCGATCCGAAATCAAATGAGTTAGTTGTGCTTTAACTACAGACTCTCAGCTCTAATTTGAGGGTATTTACATCCAAATCAGGTGAACGGTTTAGGATTTACAACGGTTTGCCTTTGTGCCTTTCACTTGTTAAGGGTCCAAAAGTAATTGGACAATTGGCTTCTAAGCGTTCCATGGCTAGGTGCATGTTATTCCCTCATTATTCCAATTACAATGAGCAGATAAAAGGTCCAGAGTTCATTTCAAGTGTGCTATTTGCATTTGCAATCTGTTACTGTCAACTCTCAAGATGAGATCTGTCACTATCAGTCAAGTAAGCCATCATTAGGCTGACAAAACTAAACAAACCCATCAGAGAAATAGCAAAACAACTGTTCATTCATTTTCTTGTCGGCTTAGTCCCTTTATTAATCTGGGGTCGCCACAGCGGAATGAACCGCCAACTTATCCAGCACGTTTTTACGCAGTGGATGCCCTTCCAGCCCATCTCTGGGAAACATCCACAAACACTCATTCACACACACTCATGCACTATGGACAACTTAGCCTACCCAATTCACCTGTACCAAATCTCTTCGGACGGTGAGGGAAACCGGAGCACCCGGAGGAATCCCACACGAACGCAAAGAGAACATGCAAACTCCAAAACAACTGTTTTGAACATTATTAAAAAGAAAGAATGCACCACTGAGCCACCAGTAAGCTCAGCAACACCAAAAGACCCAAAAGACCACGGAAACAACTGTGGTGGACGACTGAAGAATTCTTTCGCTGGTGAGGAAAACACCCTTCACAACAGTTGGCCAGATCAAGAACACTCTCCAAGAGGTAGGTGTATGTGTGTCAGAGTCAACAATCAAGAGACGACTACACCAGAGTGAATACAGAGAGTTCACCACAAGATGTAAACCATTGGTGAGCCTCAAAAACAAAGAAGGCCAGAGTGGAGTTCTTAAAAAGCCTTCACAGTGCTGGAACAACATCCTATGGACAGATGAGATCAAGATCAACTTGTACCAGAGAGAAGGGAAGAGCAGAGTATGGCGATGGAAAGGAACTGCTCGTGATCCTAAGCAGTGAAGCATGGTGGTAGTAGTGACATGGCGTGGGCATGTATGGCTGTCAATGGATCTGGTGCTCTTGTATTTATTAATGATGCGACAGCAGGATTTATGCTGAAGTGTTTCCGGAAATATTATCTGCTCACATTCAGCCAAATACTTCAGAACTCATTGGACGGCGCTTCACAGAGCAGATGGAGAATGACCCAAAGCATACTGCAAAAGCAACCAAAGGGAAAGGGAAAGAAGTGAAATGTTATGCAATGGCCAAGTCAATCATCTGACTTGAGCGTGTTTTCACTTGCTGAAGAAAAAACTGAAGGAAAAATGCCCCAAGAGCAAGCAGGAAATGAAGACAGTTGCTGTAGAGGCCTGACAGAGAACCACTAGGAATAAAACCCAGTATCTGGTGATGTCTATGCGGCCCACACTTCAGGCTGTAATTGACAGCAAAACTTTTTCAACAGTAGGATTTTTAAAAGCATTAAAAAGTTTGATTTATTATTATTGATCTGTTCAATTACTTTTGGACCCTTAACAAGTGGGAGGCACATATGCAAACTGTTGTAGCTCCTACAGCGTTCACCTGATTTGGATGTAAATACCCTCAAATTTAAGCTGACAGTCTGCAGTTAAAGCACATCTTCGTTTCGTTTCAAATCCATTGTGTTGGTTTACAGAGCCAAACATGATAGAATTGTGACAGTGTCCAAATGTTTATGGACCTAACTGTATATACATGAGCTTTTTATTGCAAAGAGATACAATTCACAACAGCTGTTTTACAGCAAATTCTCCAAATTATATTCCCTAATCGTAATGAAAATAAAGCAACACATCTCTTTACATCATCTTTCACTAATACAAAAAACTATTCGCAGTAGTAACCAGGCCATTAGAAAACAAACCCTTAGTGTTTAGCTCTGTATAAGTGTAACATTTCATTCATAATGGTCTTAAAAGGGTCTTAAAAAGTCTTGAATTTGATGTGAAGAAAGCTGCAGATACCCTAATAAAGAAAACAAAGGCATAGTTCACCCAAAAATTACCCTGTACTCACTATTTACTCTACCTCAAGTGGTTCCAAACTTTTATGAGTTTCTATGTTCAGTTGAACTCAAAAGAAGATATTTTGAAGGGACACGTGTAACCATTGACTTCCATAGTAGGAAATACAAATAAAATGGTTAACATTTTTCAAACTATCTTCTTTTGTGTTTAACAGATGAAAGAAACTTCCATGATACAAGGAAAAGGTGAGTAAATGATGACAGAATTGTACTTATTTATGGGAGAACTATCCCTTTAATGAGCGTCTGAGGTGAAATGGAGAGCAGCCAGTGCTGGTTTATTTTGGCTTTGAGCAGATCTGAGATTTTTGGCTGGAGATTAAACGCAAATTCTGGACTGTAAGTCACATTTAATGATGCTATTCCCATAAAATGGACATGGTAATGCGGGATCATTCAGTATTAGCAGCAAATACTTCTAAGAGTTTAAAGATATTAATCTAATTGCCGTATTTTGGCGCCATTCCATCATGTGATGTTAGTGGTGCTCTCTAGTGGCCAAAAAACTAGGACTTGGATGTTATAAAATCTTAAAACTCGTGAAGTACCAAATAACAACATGCTCAAACACCAATGGATGAATAATAAAAAAATAAAAAAAGGAAGATGGTTTTAAAGGGGTAAACAAAAAATAAAATCCTATACAGTTGAAGTCAGAATTATTAACCCCCTGTTTGTTTTTTCCTCAATTTCTGTTTAACGGAGAGCAGATTTATTCAACACATTTCTAAACATAATAATTTCAATAACTCATCTCTAATAGCTGGTTTATTTTATCTTTGTTATGATGACAGTAAATAATATTTGACTAGATATTCTTCAAGAAACTTCTATACAGCTTAAAGTGACATTTAAAGGCTTAACTAGGTTAATTAGGTTAACTAGGCAGGTTAGGGTAATTAGGCAAGTTATTGTATAACGATGGTTCTGGGTTTCTCTAGAAGAAAAAAACATCAGACATACTGTGAAAATTTCATTTCTCTGTTAAACATCGTTTGGTAAATTTTTTAAAAAGAAAAAATTATTCAAAGGGGGGCTAATAATTTTAGAATAAACTGTTTACACCAGGAGGTATCACCCAAGATGCATTTTAAAAGAATTTCTGCTTACTATTACCAGTATTATGCACTTTTCAGTGAGTTTTAGTCTATCATTTTTATTTGACCTTTTTTGGCAATTTAAAATGAAAAATTTACATTTTATTCACAAAAGACGACATTTTGAAGACAGCTGAAACCTGTAACCATCGACTTCTATAGAACAAAAAACAAAGACTATAAAAGTTAATGGTTACAGGTTTCTAACATTTTCAAACCATCTTTTGTGTTCAACAGATGAAAGAAACTCAAAGATTTTAAACAATTAAATGAGGAGAATTTTCATTTTTGGGTGAACTTTCCCTTTAAAACTGGGTGCAGTTTAAAACTACTGTAGTAGGGCTGGGCGATTAATCGAAAAGTAATCGAAATTGACATTCAGCACCTATAATCAATCTAATTTTTCCAGGTCAATTACAGGTACATTGACAATGATTGGAAGCTGTGTGGGCGAAGCGGTGGCGCAGTAGGTAGTGCTGTCGCCTGACAGTAAGAAGGTCGCTGGGTCGCTGGTTCGAGCCTCGGCTCAGTTGATGTTTCTGTGTGGAGTTTGCATGGCTTTCCTATAGGTGCTCTGGTTTTCCCCACAGTCCAAAAACATGTGGTACAGGTGAATTGGGTAGGCTAAATTGTTTGTAGTGTATGAGTGTGTGTGTGGATGTTTCCCAGAGATGGGCTGTGGCTGGAAGGGCATCCGCTGCGTAAAAACTTGTTGGATAAGTTGGTGGCCCCGGATTAATAAAGGGACTAAGCTGACAAGAAAATGAATGAATGATTGGAAGCTGTGCCTTGAGACAACATATTTTCTATTATGATGTTCAATAAATAACCATAGATAGTGTGTGTTTCCTTCAATTATTTTAAAATACGCTTCATTCAGAAATCTGAAATCTTTATTAAAACAATCAAATAAAAAAATCAAATAATCGTTTATTAATCCTAATCGAGTTAAAATGTTGGAATTAAGATTTTAGGTCAAATCGCCCAGCCCTACTGTAGCCCTCTCTGTTCTACCAGTTATTAATTTAGTGACTTATGTCTTGCAAATTTGACTACACCTCAAACATCCCATAATCAAAAATGTGCAGATGATTTGATGTGGCCATCTCTGTCTGTCTCCTCCTCTCTGAATACTTACTGGAGTCCTCAATCTTTATCTGGGGGTTGCTGAGGAGGATGGGCTCTGGGGACAGACTGGCAGATGACAGGGTGGGGGTTTCAGAGGGGTCTGGGGTGAGAAAGCCCTCATCTTGGGGCGTATTTGCCCCTCTGTCCTTCTCTCTCTAGAGATGGACCCCAGGGTGGCCAATGGGTGGTGAAATGAGCACCAATGGTTGACCAAAACAGAAAGAAACACAAAATGATATGGGTTCAACAGAAAGGAAAACGATGGAAACACAAATGTAAATAAACATCAAAATTAAAGATGAAGAAGGTGATGTTGTCTCAAATACAAATTCACGGTTTATTCAGTGTTTAATATGTAGATACAAGTATAAGCAAGGCATTCAAGTTCTGAAGCTCAAGCAATCACAACTAAGAAAAAACAGATAATTTTAATGTGAAATTAGTTTTGTTTTGTTTAAACTGTTTTGTTCAAACAAATGACCCAATACCAGAGATCAGATTTACATAGACAAGATATTAAAGGCGCAGTAGGTGATTGTCTTCAGAAACATTTATTGCTGTGCTGGTTAAAAGTCTCTTCACATTCCAATCGTATTGATTAAAGCTAGTGATCTAAATGTGTTTATATGTGTTTTTATATTCTGGGTGAGGCATAAAACTAAAAAAAGTTCATCCAATTAAATAAAGTCAGGCCGACATCTCTCATAATTCCGATAAGTAGCTCAAACTGTGTCAACAAATGCAGATTTGAACAATTGCGCAGCCGTTTGTGCATAGACATGCTGCACGTTCATGAGAGAAATCTAAAGAGAAAGAGAGAACACGTGCGATCAGTAAAAACATGCAGAATCAAACCTTTTTTAAAGGGTCACGAAACACCAAAACACATTTTTTGAGCTGTTGACAGCCGTATATGTGTCCCACACTGCTAAAAACACTTTAGGACACCTATATTACACTAAAAAGGTAAAAAATTTCATACTTCTGGTTTGAAACTATTTTTTGAAGCCTAGTCTCAGCCATGAGATCTTAGCATGTAGACTGGACGTCGTACTGTATTACGTCTCTGAGTGTGTTGGATTGATTCATGAGTAAGACTTGGTTCAAACCAATCAGCGCGCTCCATTATTTATGTGCTGCAACTTTATTAATATGCATGCTAGCTTTCTTAGACTGTACCTGAAACAGTGTTCAGACGGCAGAGAGACGCCACATGTCGTGTTGCCAAAAGTTGTGGGAAAAGAATAAGAATTGTTTGGAGATACGGGTCGTCAGTGTTGCTTTCATAATGTGCTGCAGTGAAGGTTTTGTTTTCATTTTCTCTCTATGAGAGCGCTGCTGGACTCACGTGTGGATCAGTGCACGGGACACGCCATAGAACTACGTTTGTACGAAACATTTTTTACTCGAGAGCTTTTCTCATCTAGAAATGTGGACAGGACTGTCTACAGATTTGGTAAGTGTGTGCGATCAGCCCGCTTTCTTTGTTCATTCAGATGGCAAAGTTATAGTTCGTATGGTCAGCAGTACTCTTAGTGTTTAAAGACAGACCTTAGTCAAAATGATTTTTAAATTACTTATGGACTGAAATATCCGCTGTAAATGCTGCTCTCTGTGTGTAAACACATGAACACTGTAAGCAAACTATTGCCGACCGTCGTGTTTAATTTTCGCCGCATTTTGTGACAGGATAGTCTACACACACCTGGCTTTCTGACCAACCAAGTGCATCTGAGTTACCGAGAAATGCAGAGGTTTTTTTTCTCTTATACGAGGTGCAGTATCAAACGTTTCACCATCATTAAACACTGTCTTTCTCCCCTGCATCCCAAGTCTCACGGAAGTTGCGGGAGTATCCCTCAAATGCGTATGCCCGGATGCCTGCAAATGAATGATAATCTCCCAGAAATCACGCGCTTCTTGCCTTTGTCCTTAAATACGTTGCACAGCCCTCTCTCCACCGCATCCCTTGTAGCTCTTCAGATACGTCGCACACAACTGACCCCCACCACTCTTCAGGTATGTGGCGTCGCGTCGCGCGCGCAACTCCCACCGCTCTTCTTCGGGTACGTCTTGCGTGCACATGCCCCCCTACCCAGATACGTCGCTCCATCAACGCACCCCCCCTCCCACCCCCCGCTCTTCAAACATCCACTATCCCACTTCCTCCCGCAAATCAACTCTGTATCCCCTGGAAACAACTTGGGATGTCTGGGTCAGCAGCGCGTGCCCAAATGGGAACTCCCATTTTTATTCAAACCTGCCCATTTTATCTCCCCCGACACTCCCACCCAAACAGAGCTAGACACACCCACTTTCCTGACTTTTTCCTGCTGAAACGGGGGGTTTCACGGCCCTTTAAAAAAACCTGAATCAATATTGGAGTTACCTTTGCACGCTGGAGAAAGCATGACACCATGGCTGAAGGATTTCTTTTAGACAGGTAATGTTCTGTTAAGTATTGTAGCTTCACGCAAAGCTGATGTAACGTTAGATGTTGTTGTTACAAATGGGTTGTTTCTTCACAGAAGTGTTGTTCAGCCACTAAAACATTCCAGTAAAAGATTGATAAGACTATTTTCAGTTTCATAAGGGACCTTTTACAGCATCGATGATGTAGATTTTATTTAGTTTAACAACAAAACATAAGTAAATAGCTCTATTCTGCCTAGTCTCTCCCTATATTGCTTACCATGCTACTCTAAATATTCACTCTGAAACAGCATGTCAGTTTGGCATAGTAGCTAATGAGTATAATTCTTGCATGCTGCCAGACAAGCACTAGTCACTTTCAACACGTGAGAGAGACGGCAGGGAAGGGACTGTGATTCAGAGATTTATGCTAAGCTATTAGCATTGTGGAAGATCACCCACTGCACCTTTAAAATCAGTGCTATTTAACATAAGTCATGTCTTGTTTAACAGCAGAAGTGAAGGATGAATCATTTTAATGTAAATATCATTTCACTTCAGTGAAACACATGTGGTCTTACCCTCCTGTTGCCTCCTCCAGGTGTATGTTTAATGTTGTCCATAGATCCAATCTTTGACTGAGCCTTGAAATCAAGCTTCTCAGACCTGATCTCAATGTTTCCTCCACCTTAAAAAGGGGAAATTCCTCATGACTCAAAGCAAATTAAACAAATAATTTGCATTTGCAAGCATTTAAAAACACTATGATTGAGTCCAGTGCTTAACAGGATAGTTCATTCAAAAATTAAGATTCACTCACAGTTTACTCAACCTTAGGTGTTTTTAAACCTTTTTAACTTCTGTTGAGCAAAAAATAAGATATTTTGAAGAATGTTGATGCGGATAAACAAATACTATGGAAGTCAATGGTTACAGATTTCAAGCTCACTTCAAAATATCTTCTTTTGTGTTCAGCAGAAGAAAGAAACTCAGAAAGCTTTGAAACAAGTAAAGGGTGAGTACATTTTTATTTTTAGGTGAACTATCCTATCAAACAGTGTTTCTGCTTAGGAACGGTTAAACATGTCTGCTAAATACACATATGTGTGGCATTTAAATTCCAAAGTGGACATGTGTGATTACCTGGTTTGTGACGAAGGTTGTCTTTCGATCCACACTTTGACTGCACGTTGCTCAGATCAATCTTTTTGTGGAGGATTTGGACCTTTTCAGAACAAGAAAAAAAAAACAGGCTTTAAATATTCATCCACATCAGATTACATTTAAAACCACCACTTCCATAGACACTTCCACAGACTTTCAGTCTCTAAAACGCTACACACTTTTGGTTTAATATGATCTGAGAATAGAGTACAGCAGTTTGGTTCTGGTTTTTAATTGATTGTATGTGCTTCTGTATGCTATTATGTTTAATAGTATAATTAGCAAAGATAAACTACAGTACACAACGCAAAGTGTAAGCTTCACCCACTCCTATGAAGCACCACTATTCTCCAAATGCTTTCTCTCTCTCTCTCTCTCTCTCTCTCTCTCTCTCTATATATATATATATAAATATATATATATATATATATATATATATATATATATATATATATATATATATATATATATATATATATATATATATACATACATACAGTTAAAGTCAGAATTATTAGCCCACCTGAACTAGCAGCCCCCGTTTATTTATTCCCTATTTTCTGTTTAACAGAGAGCAGATTTTTTCAACACATTTCTAATCATAATAGTTTTAATAAGTCATTTCTAATAACTGATTTATTTAATCTTTGTCATGATGACAGTACATAATATTTAACTGGATATTTGTCAAGACACTTCTATACAGCTTAAAGTGACATTTAAAACTAGGCAGGTTAACTAGGCAGGTTAGGGTAATTAGGCAAGTTATTGTATAACAAGGGTTTGTTCTGTAGACTATCGGAAAATATATGCTTAAAGGGGCTAATAGTTTTAAACCTTAAAATGGTGTTTAAAAAATTAAAAGCTGCTTTTATTTTAGCCAAAATAAAACAAATAAGACTTTCTCCAGAGAAAAAAATATTATCAGACACACTGTGAAAATTTCCTGAATCTGTTAAACATCATTTGAGAAATATTAAAAAAATAGAAAAAATGTTGGGGCTAATAATTTAACTGACTTTAACTGTACACTTTCAGAAATAAAAGTACTTGAGCTGTCACTGGGGTGGTATCTTTTCAAGGTACAACTTTCAAAGGTACAAATTTGGACCTAAAAGGGTCATATTAATACCTCAAGGGTACATATGAGTACCCAAAACGTACAAAAGTGTTCCTCTTAAAATTTGTACGGGTACTAATATACACTTTTGAGGTACCAATATGGACCCTTTAAGTACAAACGTGTACCTTTTGAAAAGGTACCACCCCTGTGACAGCTCTTGTACCTTTATTTCTGAGAGTGTATATATCTGTGTGTGTGTGTGTGTGTGTGTGCGTTGCAGTAAATGTGAAATGCTATTACTACATATACAACCAACACCTTTAGTAATTTTATGAATCTACTACTCAACAGTTGTTTGCTTCATTGTTTGTTTTTTATTTCATGTTTTCTAACATTTTAAAGAAGACTTTTTAAAATTCCCTATGTGAAAAATTGATATGAATGATGCTTCCAGAAGCTGCGCTGTTAGAAGTGTTGAAATGTATAATTTCCTAAACCAATTTGTATTTATAGGGGTGTAATAAAAAGTATAATGAACCACAAGCCTTAAATCATCTGCGTGGTCATTGGGTCAAAAACAGACTTGCTCTTAATCGTTCTCCGCTTTAGACTATGAGATGAAAATACAACATGAGAACGGTACAATCGTGTACCATCCCTGCTCCCAAAATAGAAGCAATGACCTCATAGCCGCAGCTGCCGGGGCTTTTTTTCTGTATAAAAAGGCCTCAGTGTCTTCAGTGTGAGGTCAGCTCTCAGATGGAGCCAAACACTCACCATAGAGCAACAGTCGGCTGACCAGAGCACTACAACAAGACCCCTGTGTACTAAAGAGCCGATGTCCTTCAACAGGGGACCACTGCAACTCCTCTTGAGTGCATAAGGGTCTTAAGGGATCACTCACTGCTACTTTAATGAGTGAACTGGCTGTCTTTAATGACAGGCTGGTTGGCTTTAAGGATTAGGATGTTAGTGGTGGTCTGGTCATTTGATTGTAAAAGGAAAAGAGGCGTTCCTCAATCTGAAAGTCTTATAATTATATGGAAAATTGTTTATTGTATGCTTGCTTAAACCATTTTTTTTTTGCTATAAATGCCAGAAAACGGCATACAGGAGAACCCTGAATCAATGTGTAATCATACTGAGGTGATGAACTGATGTTCTAGTTCTGGGAGGATTGAGAAATACAGTGTGCACTGTAAAATATATCAGTAAATTAGAAATATTCTGTATTTTGTGATTCATGTTTTTATTTTTCCCCATTAATTTATGCTTTTGAGTTGCAATACGAGACCGTGATCTTTCTTCCAACAACGTTTAACCTTGAAAATTTAGAAAAAGTGACTTTTATTAACATTGTTCTTAGTTTAAAGTGATATATTGTCTGGGTTGGTGTTGTATATTGCTGTACAAAAACCTTGAACGTACATTGTGTGTTTTTGTTTCAATACATTATATTATTTCAAACTACTAAAATGTCAATAAAAGTCACTTTGTTAAACTGTAGAGTTGAATTTTCATCATCAAAGGTCAACAGAAAGGAGATAAACATCCCATAATGCAATTCACAAGCATAAATAAACAGTAAACACTTGTGAATCTCAAAATACGGAAACAGAAATAATCAACAGATATTTTTTTGCAGTGTGAAAAAACGATCACCCCAAAAACTGTGGCTAAACATGTACACACACCCAAATGATCTGTTAATATTCAGAATGATGGCTCAATCAGACTGGAAAATCCTTCAATATTACTTAGTAGATCTGTGTAACAAGTACATTAAAAACGTACGATCAACTGGATTGAAAGTGTTGGTGTAAACCTAAAACAATACAGGAAAAATAAAACATGCAAATGCTTAAAGGCTAATAAATAACTCAAGAACACCTAACTCAAATTCACAGAGAAGTGTTACGTATATTTAAATAGATTTCACATCATACAAAATGTTCTTTTTATTACATCTCTTGTTTTACTATCTGATCAGTGGATGAGACTGAATACTTACCAATATTTGCTAAATAAAAAATCTGATATCAGCTTTCTTTCAGATACACCATGAATGGGCTACATACACAAGAATTTCCACACACTAATCACCTTTCTTAATGCTAATGTATGACAGACTCTATAGACTGTAATGCAAAGGATTTATTCTCTGAAAATCTAATAGTTGTGACGTTTACTCAAGCTCTGAATTTACATATTAATCTAAATGTTGCACTCATCTGTACAATACGCCTAAATTCACTTAGTGAAGTTTATTTATAAACTAATTTCGAGAGGATCACGTGCTTATGATTGATCACAGCTGGTCCCGCATTACTCAATTTATGATTCACCAATCGGACGATTCCTAAGCCACTATAAATACCATATGACAGCCATCTTCGTTTTAAAGAATCTCTCCTTCCACCCCTACTCCTCCTCTTTTTCTAGATGGGTGGCACGGTGGCCCAGTGGTTAGCACTGTTGCCTCACAGCAAGAACGTCACTGGTTCTAGTCCTTACCAAGCCAGCCGACGTTTCTATGTAGAGTTTACATGTTCTCACCGTGCTCACGTGGGTTTCCCCAGTTTCCTCCCACCGTCCAAAAACATGCAACTTAAGTTAATTGACTAATCCAAATCAGCACCATTGACATGCTCCAAGTAAGTGCTTATCTCTTAAGAGCAATCACTATCTGTATATTAGCTACTGCAGCTGGGGACTTCTCGAGATCTACCTGAGCTTAAACTCCCCTCTCGCCTTGCAAACGGGCCTAAGCTCCCGGGACAGCTCACCAAACAAGCTTTATAATCAATCATCAGCTAAGTGTGACCTCTTGAATAGCATATAAAATGATTTGTGTGTATCTGGACAAAAGATGTTTATCAATTATTCGTAGGGCCACCTAGAATCTATGCACACAGAATTTCAGCAGATTTATTAGTAGCCCATGGTTGAGTGTATTCATTTACTTGTAAATAAATATTCTGTTTTATATACTTTTGAATAATTTCATTAACTAATATGCACATGTTTGTATGATTTATTTACAATAAAGTTTGTTAAGTAATATTTTCATTTTTTTAGTAGATTAACCCCCGGTTTCACAAACAAGGTTTAAGGCTAGTCAAGATTCAATTGCATGTTTGACCTGTCTCAACTCAAAATAACTTGCAGTGAGATGTCTTAAAATACATTAGTGTCATTTTTTCTCCCAATGCACACCATTTATATATTTTTCCAAGGCCATTTTTATAAATTTGGCTTAAATAGCCTAATTTAACCAAGGCCTAGTCCTGGCTTAATCCAAACCCTGTTTGTGAAACTGGGCCATACTGTATTACAGGACAGGCTTGCTTTGTTTACCAAACAGGTTAATCTAATTGATTTGCACTGTTAACCTTAAATACAAGCTAAAAAGTTATAGATTTTTATTTAATATTTCACGTTTTATTACTAGACTCCCAAAATCATTCCACATAAATTTCTAAAAGTGCAAAAAAAGTCTGCAGATTCTGTCTCTCCCTGATTGTTAACCACTATTATTGTCATTGGCCAGAACGCCTACTAAGTCTGTCAATATTTTCAGCATAATTCCAGTTACAACAACAAATGTTTCCTTGTTTACTCACTTTTCCACCTCCGGGTACATGTTTGAGATTATCTTTGGAGCCACATCTAGCCTGCACATTAGTTAAGTCCAACTTCTGATCGAGAATTTGCACCTAAAAGAGTGAACATTTCGGGGAAGAAAAGGAGTCATCTGTGCCTTTTAGTGTCAGAGAAGAACCCAGAGAGCAACCGGAGGAAAACCGGTTCAAATAGGAAAGGCTTTTAAGAACATGAATGTGGAGGACTACAGATAAAACTGGGTGTCCGAATTGATAATCCCAAGGTTTCCACAAATGGTCATAACTTCAGGAAGAACCAAGACTGAAGGCGTTGAGTTCAACCTATAGTTACTCACATTGCCACCTCCTGGTGCATATTTGATATTGTCTTTGGAGCCACACTTTGACTGGACATTACTGAAGTCCAGCTTCTGATCCAGTATTTTTACCTGGAAAATCAAAGAGTTGGGAAGATAGGAGTTATCTTTACAGTTACCTTTAAGGCAGTAAAACAGCGAGTGAGGAAGATCCATAAGTGTGTGAATGGAAAATGAAAACAATAAGTCTGTATAATAGTTTATTATCTGATTTATGCTGGCCTCAGACTACACAATATTTTTGCATGATAGTCAGACTATTTGAATAAATGCTCATGAACATCAAACATGTCAGACTACATATTACTTAAGTGATTATTGTCATGCATAATACCATTGTGAAGGTGGAATTACCGTCTGACTTCTAGAGTCAAAAGTTACCAAATAATGGCTACTGAAGCAGTCTTGTCATCAGAAAAGCTTCACAAACCTTTCCTCCACAAAATAATTACACCAAACAACAACAACAACACATCTGTACTTCTTTCATTTCACTGTTTCAAAGCTGAGTAATGAAGAGATTCTGGGCTTCTATTGGACAGACTCAGATGTTACCTATCCAGGCTCATTGTGGATACATACCCTCGAATACATTTCTGGAGAGCGCCAAATATGTCCCAGGAGGTACCTTTTTGCTGTATGTGTTTTGGCAAATCCATCAGAGGTCGCTGTTGACTGACTGATTTCAGGTCTCAAATTTCTCTTGCAAGTGCCATTCACGCCTGCTTTTTTCATTTAAATCCACCAGAGGCCGCTGTCGACTGACTGACTGACCGACTAACCTACCGATGGACTGACAGACCAACCCACCCACTCACCCCCTTCCCTAAACTCTACCCACAATGTCTTTAAAAGCAATCCAGAAACATGAAAAGCCCTCAAGGGTGCCTAATTTTTTACCACGTTTTCAAATCTTACCACATTGTGACCCAGTCATTTACTTGTTTATTTTTTGCCTTTTGTTTTACCTGCTTTCTGGAACTTTTCTTTACCGGACTCAAACCTCGTTGTTGCGGTCAACTCTGTTCTTCCTCTTAAGTCTGCCGACGTACATGTCACGGTTGCAGGTTTGTGCGCTCTTCCGGAGTGTCTGTTTGATCATGTTGGTTTGTTTTTGTTCTCCACGTGTATCTGTTTTGATCACGTGTGATGACGGCACTCATCTGGCTTGATTAGCCCGCCAGCTGAGGCTCATATTCGGGTCTATATATGTGCGATGTTTTCTGTGTGTCTTTGTCAGTTTGTTACGTGTGCTCATGTGTGTGTTTCTGTCTGTGCTCAGGACCGTGAGGAGTTTCTGCTAGAGCCTGATTTCCTGCCTGATCCCTGTCCTGTTCCTCTAGCCCTAGCTCCGCACTTATTTGTTGCACCAGTTTGTTGAGTTTGACTGTGTCAAATAAATTCCTTTTGTTCACTCGCATTTGGATCTATCTGAACATTTATTTGAGTGTGACAGTACGTGTTGAGCCGCTGGGTAAACTGGTAACAGTGGAAAAGCTGTCTACACGGAGGTAAGCGGTCAGCTGGTAGTGCGTAAAGGGTCAGAAACCGGTTTTGGCATCATACCGCCCATAACGTTCGTTTTAAAGACGAAATGCAGCCATCCATACCTCTTGCTACATAATTCACGCTCTCCAGAAATGTATACGTGGGTACATATCCATAATGAGCCCGTGTTGGATGTTACAGACTCTGTCACAGTGGACTCAAAATAAATTACACTTGCATGTCTTTCTGTCGAAATGTGGTTGTTTACATTAAACCAGTGTTTCTCAACCATGTTCTAGGAGGCCAACCAGCTCTCCTTAACCAAACACACCTGATTCAGATGCTCAGCTCATTAGTAGAGACTGATAGACCTGTAATGGGTGTGACCAACAAAGGCGAGATCCAAAACATGCAGTGTTAGTGGGGCTCCAGGAACGTGGTTGAGAAACACTGCATTTCCCAAATTTGACATTGTGTTGTTTGAATCCAGCATTTAATTTCAACACTCGACAACTGACAAGACCCTCTCCTCAGTTCATTATCAATCCTGAAGTAGCTTATTTTTTTACAAGGTTTCCACAAATGGTCATAACTTCAGGAAGAACCAAGACTGAAGGTGTTGAGTTCAACCTATAGTTACTCACATTGCCACCTCCGGGTGCATGTTTGATATTGTCTTTGGAGCCACACTTTGACTGGACCTTAGTGAAGTCCACCTTCTGATCAAGAATTTTTACCTGAAAGAGTGCAGAGGTCAAGGAAGACAAGAATTATCTTCTGTGGTAAAACCAGAAAGCTTCTGACAGAACCTAGAGAGCTTGTTTTACTATTAACATCAGAGGTCAGTGTTTATAACTTCATGAGGAACATCTGAGGAACATCTGGAGTCAGTTAGGGATGGCTGGGAGTTTGATTAGTCTCCACCTCCAGTCATCAGTAGGGAAAGGAGCAGGCTGTTAAATATTCTTGGTAGGGATTGATGATTAATGGTAATTTTAGGAGTGAACTGGGTCTGGATAACGTTTAGCCTATTGTAACTCACATTGCCACCTCCAGGTGTGTGTGTGATATTGTCTTTGGAGCCACACCTAGAAGGGACATTACTAAAGTCCAACTTCTGATCGAGAATTTGCACCTGTTTAAAGCAAATGTTTGGACATTTTCATGAACAAAAACAAAAACGGTAAATGTTCCCTGATTCTCATGAAGTAAAGACAAATTATACACTCAAGGTGCTAAAATACACAAGATTAAATGAGAATGAAAACTGTACAGAAATGCTAAAAAAAATGACAAAAACACAGGCTCATATGAAATATATGTGCTTTATCCTACATTTTTGTGGAAAAAAATCATAATTAAACATGTTTTGCCTGCAGTTTCTAGGTAAAATGAACATTAATGGGCAGTATGACGCTAATAACATGTGTTCCTTTTCACACTAATAATATTTACAGGCACTTATCTCGGAATAAAGGTCTATTTTCATGCAGTTCTTTGGACAACACTAAATAAATACCACAAAAATAGTGTCTATGATTTGTATTGAATATACTTATTTCACCTATCTATCTCCAAATGGACAACTTTTCTTGCGCGGTCAGTTTGCTTGGTAGCTCACTTTGTACAGTGTTGCGTTTGTGATAAAGAGCGCATGGATTTAAGCCCAGTGAAGCATGCTTCCTTAGAAGAGTCAAAGCAATGTAAAATCAAGTTAAAACTACATGGTCGCAGTGTACTTTTCTCTTACATTTGCTTTTAAAAACATTATTGGTTGGGTTTAGGTCAGTGGTTTGCTAAGTGATCTGTACAACAAGCCCTGCCTTCTCTTGGATGTACACAAGAAAGGTGTATATATGTAACGTACAACAAAACGTACCCCAAGTAACATGTTTCAGATTCGAAAAAAATGTAGACAGTGCCCTCTAGCGGATTTGTTATCTGAAATGTGCAATGTATTTTACGTTTTGCAAAAATGTAGGTTGAGGCATTTATTTACAATGAGCCTGAGCTGAAAACACAACACAAAACGACTAAACATGAGCTAAAACTGAAATACAAAAATTAAAACTAATTAAAATAATACTAAGACTAAGAAATTGCTAGAATAACACAATGTGATAGCCACTGGTGATAGTTTGGACATCAGAAATAAAGGAATAATATATGTGTTCTGTTGGTTACATTACTCACATTTCCACCTCCTGGTGTATGCTTCAGGTTGGCTTTGGAGCCACACTTTGACTGGACATTGCTGAAATCCACCTTCTGATCAAGGATTTGGATCTGTAAAAGGCAGAACATCAGGAAAATTGCTTTTCAATACTATTGTTGTAGAAAAGAGAGAGATTTCTGAGCATTAAACAGGTAACTTTTCATTGGCTGATTGGAATAACATGATTCAACTCAATTTAAGTGTATTTAGGTAGCAGTTTCAAACAGTAAATCATCCAAAAATGAACATTTCCTGTTACTTTACTCATTCCCAGGTCATCCAAGATGCAGGTGACTTTTTTTCTTCGCTGGAGAATAAATAGAAGGATCATTTTTTAATGGGCTATATGCACAGCTAGTGTTTTTAAGCCGATGATAAACTTCCGGTAAAAGCTTAATGGGAGTATTTTCACTTTCATATGGTTTCTTTTACAGCATCAATGTTGTAATGTAATTACAATATATTCAGTTAAATAGACTTCAGCATTCATTTAATGGTTCAAGCGTAAAACGAGATGAAAGACCGTGTAACCGCTAGCACCATCAGGCTCAGCAGGCAAGTGCAGAAACTCCATTTAAAATAGTGGGGTCATATTTTAAAGATATGGTGGGGGAAAATGGAATTAAATGAGTGCTTTTTGTCTGGTCTGAAACCCACTTCATATCATATATCCATCAGGCAGCAAAGATCACTTATTTTTAAAGAAATCAGATCTTGAATGTATCAGTTTTATAATAGAAAGACTCTCTGAGGCTCTGAGGAAAGAAGCTCTGAGGCTGGCTAAAATGAAAAGTCTGTGTGCATATAACCCATTAAAACTGTGGTCTTTGGTAATCCATAACATGCATGTCAATGTGTGGCGGAAATGCAAAAGTACAGAAGTACATACATGTATAGCCATATTTAGGCTTAGATATTGACTTGCATTTTATGAATCACTAAGAACCATAGACTTAGACAAAAATCGCAAAAAAATGTTATTTTGAGTAAATTAACAACAAATTTTGTTTTGGTGTGAATTAACCCTTACAGTTTTATGTAAATTAATGCAAAAATATCTAACATTTATAGAAATCACTCAAAATCAGTCAGTCTTTACTGTAAACAGTAGATTAAAGTGAATTACCCGGCCGCCTCCGGGCTGGTGCTTCAGGTTATCAGTGGACCCGACTTTGGAGCGAACGTTCTTCAGATCAGGCAAAGGAGCAGCGGCAGACAGCGATGTGGGCGAACGGTTCTTCGGGGATTTAGGGGTCGAGCGAATCACTGCAACCTTCTTGATTTCATTCCCTGTGCTCGGAGGCTTCCCGCCCGCAGCCTTGCTGGCAGGAGATTTAGGAGTGCCAGGGCTGCTGTGCCCGCTGTTCTCCGCGGTGTCTGAGAAACAAAAGTTGTCATAGTTGGGTAAACTTGGAGCTCAGTGAATGAGAGAGTACAACAAATCATCATCATCATCATTTTCATCTGCTTATCGCGGGGGCAGCAGTCTTAAAAGAGAAACTCAGACTTCCCTCTCCCCAGACACTTCCTCCAGGGGGATCCCAAGGCGTTCCCTGGCCAGCCGAGAGACATAGTCACTCCAGTGTGTCCTGGCTCTTCCCCGAGGCCTACTCCCGGTGGGACATACCTGGAACACCTCCCTAGGTAGGCATCCAGGAGGCATTCGAAACAGATGCCCAAGCCACCTCAGCTGACTTCTCTCGATGTGGAGGAGCAGCGGCTCTACTCCGAGCTCCTCCCGAGTGACAGAGCTACTCACCCTGTCTATAAGGGTGTGCCCTGCCACCCTACGAAGGACACTCATTTCAGCCGCTTGTATTTGAGATCTTATCCTTTCGGTCATGACCAACAGCTCATAACCATAGGTGAGAGTATGAACGGTTGACCGGTAAATCGAGAGATTTGCCTTTCGGCTCAGCTCCTTCTTCACCTCAACGGACCGGTACATCGACCGCATTACTGCTGCAGCTGCATCTATCTGCCTGTCAATCTCATCCATCCTTCCCTCACTCGTGAACAAAACCCCAAGATGATGATGATGATGTTCAATTACACGTTAACTACGATCAGCCAGTCACAAACTCTAGACATCTGCTGAAGTGCAAACGGAGCATCAGTGTCAGATTTGGGCGTAATCAAGTCCTATGGTGTAAACATTTGACCATTGGACTGCTGATTGAGTAATGTTCCTGAACATGTCAATTCCTTTATGAGAACATGTTTTAAAGTCTACCTCCAGCAGGATGAAACACATCTCATAAAGCTTAAATGATGCTCTCAGTATAGATACAAATTCTCAAGCACGTTTTTAATAACTTTCTGATTCAATACTGTGAAGGATTAAAGCAGTTCTGATGTCAAAAGGGAGTCCAACCAAGTAATAGGCATGTGTACCTAATAATGTAGCCAGTGAGTGTATATTTATTTCTAAAAAGTAGTTTGTTAAAGAAGTGGCGTGGTGGCATAGTGAGTAGCGCTATCGCCTCACAGCAAAAAGGTCGCTGGTTTGCATGTTCTCCCTGTGTTGACGTGGGTTTCCTCCAGTTGCTCCGGTTTCCCCCACAGTCCAAACACATGCTCTGTAGGTGAATTGGATGGGCTAAATTGTTCGTAGCGTTATGTGTGAATGAGAGTGTATTGGTGTTTCCCAGTGATAGGTTGCAGCTGGAAGGGCATCCCATGCGTAAAACATATGCTGGATAAGCTGGTGGTTCATTCCGCTGTGGCGACCCCTGATCAATAAAGGGACTAAGCCGAAAAAAAAATGAATGAATGAAAGAAATCTCCTTCACCTTTTCCATTTTTGGCAACAGCAGTCATAGCAGGAATCTTGGTCCCTGCAGCATGAGGTCTACTGCTACTAGGAGCCTAGAGATTTACAGGAATATAGAGACAGAAATCATTAAAAACACATCATTATATTCTATTAAACTGCACATAACAGAACAATTGCTAATGTATTTTATGTCCCGGTGGTCCTGTTTTTTTTTTTTTTTTTGTCGGGGGTTGGGGGGGTGGGGGGTTAATTAAAATCAAGTGGAAGTGATATTTATTTAATTTTTTTAATTACTGCCTCAATGGTCAACTGCTTTTCAGTTAGCATAGTATAGTATAGTATAGTATAGTATAGTTTTGTATTGTATCGTTTAGTATATCACAGTATAGCATATTATGGTATCGTAAAGTATAGTACCGCACAGTATAGTATTGTATCGTATAGTATAGTTTAGTATAGTATAGTACAGCATATTAAAGAATAGTATAGCATACCATAGCATAGTATAGTATCGTATTGTACAGCATAGTACAGTATAGTATTGTTTATCATATAGTATAGTATAGTATAGTATAGTACAGAATAAAATCGTATAGTTTAGCATAGTATAGTATCATATAGTATTGTACAGCATAGTATAGCATTGTTTCGTATAGTATAGTTTAGTATAGTATAGTACAGCATAGTATAGTCTTGTATAGTATTGTACAGCATAGTAAAGTATAGTATAGTATCGCATAGTATCGTATAGTATAGTATAGTATAGTGCAGCATAGTATAGTATAGTACAGCATAGTACAGGACAGTACAGTAAAGTATAGTATAGTTTAACATATTATAGTATATGTACAGTATACAATTTGTGTTTTAGGGGAGGCACGGTGGCTCAGTGGTTAGCACTGTCGCCTCACAGTAAGAAGGTCACTGGTTCGCCCACAGTCCAAAGGCATGTGCTATAGGTGAATTGAGCGAGCTAAATTGTTTGTAGTGTATGAATTTTAATGAGTGTGTATGGATGTTTCCCAGTACTGAGTTGCAGTTGGAAGGGCATCCACTGCGTAAAACATATGCTGGATAAGTTGTCGGTCTATTCCACTGTGGCGACTCCTGATAGATAAAGAGACTAAGCCAAACGAAAATGAATGAATTAATGAAAATTTGTGTTTCGTTCAAAAAATGTTAATTATGCAATCTCCCCTATAAGACACATACAGGTGTGATGAAAATAGTATTTGCTAAAACATCAAAATGATACATGCAAAACATGTAAGGTTAGTATCAGAGACTGCATGTAGTAAAGCAAACTATAAGGATTGTTGGCTCTCTGGACTGTCAGTAGTTCAAACAGCCCTCATTAACAGCTCTAATAGCATGTCTTCATGCTCGAACATTGAGTTTGTTGAAAGCACTTCCAGAATCCATTCAGTTGAAGGATAATAACAGCTGCAGCTCAAGTTAGACAATACAAATACTCTAAAATCATGCAGACTTTTCTCAGTGCCTTTTCCAGAAGCCAGTGTTATTCCATCTTCAGTGAGAAATAATGTCATAGCTGGACCTGTGTGCAGTTAGTAGACTGCCAGTTAACTCATTGTTTTAGACAGCAGCAGCAGCAGGACACAGGCTTCTACTCACTCTTGTCCTGGTTTCTTTGAGTGCAGATACAGAGGGAGATCTACTAGAGGAGCTCGAGGACTTTTTCGGGATGGAGGAAGGTGTTTTAAGGGAAGAGGGTCTGACTTTGGTGTTGGGGTTTTTAGGGCACTTTATATAAAAAGCAAAACAGTATGAAAAATTCTGTACAGAAAACAAAAAGAGGACAGAAAGATGATTCAAAACAGCTTTTAGCACTCACCCGCTTCTCAGCATCACCATTAGTCTTGGATTGAGCTGTGGAGAAAAAAAAAAAAAAAGATTATGAATACAATCAGTATTTCTGAAACAAGTAATAAAACAACAATGGTAGACTCTCTAGATAAGTGTTTCTCAACTGGTGGGTCGCGACCCAGTGGGTCACGGAGTGTGTGGTCAAAAAAAACAACAACAAAAGTTACATTTTTTTTTTACTAATTTTGCTTATACCGGACTTTTATTTTGAAATGCGTGCGTGACAACCCTACCGTTTGACAAGTGAAATTTCATTTAATTATTGCAACAAATATGTCGAAGCGCAAGTACGACCCCGAATATGTAAAGAATGGATATATATATATATATATATATATATATATATATATATTGACGACAAAAAGACTTAAAGCCTCAGTGTCATATGTAGTGAGGAGCTCTCATAAGAGAGCATGAAATCTTCTAAATTAAAACAACATTTAGAAACCAGACAACATGTTTTGTTAACAGTTTATTATTAACAGTATTTGTTGTTTTTACTTTGTAATATTTCTAAAATTTGATCCTTTTTGTTAAATGACAGCAATAAAATAGTGTTTATTTGTAAGCCTTGGTGATTTCTTATGGATGTATCTGTCACTACTTGTTTATGTTGACAAATAAATACAAATTAAGTATAATTCCTAAAATTGTATTATAGTTCCTAAAAATTTGGGTTGCGGCTTGATGACCATGTAAAAATTTGGGTCCCATGGCCAAACCAGTTGAGAACCCCTGCTCTAGATGTATTGTTAAACCTAGTTTCAAACCCTAACCATTGTAATATTACTAACACAAGAGACTACATTTAATTTAACATGTCGCTAGATGATACAAATATATAACATATACAATTCTTTTTTTGGTAAATCTGATTCAAAAAGTCCTAAACTGTTTCTTTTTATTAATAAATGAAGGAATATAGGTTTTATCACAATTTCTGATTTATAACAATAATACTATTAATAATAATTTGAATGCACAAATGAGCAGGAATAAATAGGAAACCTACAATAATGCAATTATACTTTGTTAAAATGCTTCCTCTGTGCTCTCTTCAGAACAAAGATTCTCTATTGGTATATGTGGTTTAATCAGGGCCTTTACCAGGGGTGTCCAAACTCAGTCCTGGAGGTCCGGTGTCCTGGTGAGTTTATCTCCAACTCACTTCAACTCACCTGGCAGGAAGTTTTTAAATAAGAGTAAGAGCTTGGCTGTGTCCGAAATCGCATACTTCCATACTATATAGTACGCTAAAATCAGTATGCGAGTGTAGCGGAGGCCAGCTAGTGTCTTTAGCCTCCGTGGTAGAGCAACCGACTCCCATGCGGAAGGACGCTGGTTCGATACCAGCTCGGAGCGGGTTGGGTGGCGTAGGACCGGCAGGGTTACACGAGCCGAGTAGTATGTCCGAATTCATAGAATTTGAAAATCAGTATGCGAGATGTAGCCGGATGACTTACTACTTCCGGCGAGACTCTGAAGTGCGCATCCCATGTACGCTGCGCTATCCCATGATGCCCCGCGAGAGAATTCATGAATGGGAGTTAAGCGACGCAGCTGACACAGGTAGGTCACGTGACCATGACAAAATTTCGTATGTAGTACATCTGAATTCCATTATTATTTTTCACATTCATACTTTTCTAACAGCCAAGTAGTACGTTTAAATTTAAATGCAGTACCTACTGAGTAGTAGGCGGTTTCTTACGCAGCCCTTGATTAGCTGGTTCAGGTGTGTTTGATTAGGGTTGGATCTAAACTCTCCAGGACACTGGCCCTCCAGGGTCGAGTTTGGACAGCCCTGGCCTTTACCATTCATGGAATCGACAATTAGAAAAAAGGGGTCATGATCTGGATTTTCATAATGTAGTCTAAGGTCAACTCACAATACAAGTAAGAATTGTACATCAATAAACACTTATTTAGGATGTACATTTCTATCCTGTTTTTGGTCATTTTGGGAGTAAACTGTCACTGGGGCTACTTCATGACATGAAGGAGAGATGGACTTGTAATGCAGCGATTGTTTTGTCTGGTGTAGTGTTAGAATCACACAGGAGACGATGCAAAGCCTGTGTTTTACACAAACATCCTGTCATCTACAGTGTAGAGATTCTGGGTTTGCATCTCTTTCATATTTACTTGACTTTATGTGCAAATGAATGGTCAGAGCCAAAGAGAGAATGATCTAGAACACTAGTACACTGCAAAAATATCTTTAAACGAGCAGTTTACAGTATTTTGTAATCATTTATTTTATATTTGTGCTTTTGAATTGCATTATAGGACCTTGATCTTTCTTTTAAGATGCTTCTTCCAACGATGTTTAATCTTGAAACATTCCAAAAAGTGACATTATTTCCTCAAAATTCCACACACAATACGCCATAATGGCAATGTACAAAATAGTTTTTGAAATTGTAGCAAATTTATTAAAAATAAAAAAGCTGAAAAATCACATGTACATCAGTATTCTCAGCCTTTGCCGTGAAGCTCTAAATTGCGCTCAGGTGCATTCTGTTTCCACTGATCATTCTTGAAATGTTTCAGCAGCTTAATGGAGTTCACCTGTGGTCAATTCAGCTGATTGACATGATTTGAAAAGGCATACACCTGTCTATATAAGGTCCCAGGGTTGACAGTGCATGTCAAAGCACAAGCCAAGCAGGAAGACAAAGGAATAGTCTGTAAACCTCCGAGACAGGATTGTCTCGGGGCACAAGGCTGGGGAAGGTTACAGAAAAATTTCTGCCGCTCTGAAAGTTCCAATGAGCACAGCGGCCTCCATCATCCATAGGTGGAAGATGTTTGGAACCACCAGAACTCTTCCTAGAGCTGGCCGGCCATCTGAGCTGAGTGATCAGGGGAGAAGGGCTTTAGTCAAGGAGGTGATCAATAACCTGATGGTCACTTTGTCTGAGCTCCAGCATTCTTCTGTGGAGAGAGGAAAATCTTACAGAAAGATTCAAAGCATACCGCCAGAGTATTAATAGAGTGGCTTTACAACAACTCAGTGAATGTCCTTGAGTGGCCCAGCCAGAGCCCAGACCTACATCCAATTGAACATCTCTGGAGAGGTTTGAAAATGGCTGATAGAGCTTGAGAGGTACTGCAAAAATTGCCAAAGACAGGTGTGCCAAGCTTGTGGCATCATATTCAAAAAGACTTGAGGCTGTAATCGCTGCCAAAGTTGCATCAACAAAGTGTTGAGCAAAGGCTGTGTGTACATGTGATTTTTCAGCTTTTTATTTTGAATAAATTTGCAACAATTTCAAAAACCCTTTTTTCACATTGTCATTATGGGGTATTATGTGTAGAATGTTGAGGAATTAATACATTTAATCCATTATAGAATAAGGCTGTAACATAAAGAATGTGGAAAAAGAGAAGCACTATGAATACTTTCTAGTTGCACTGTATATTCTGGGTTGTTGAAGTACCCTTTAAATAAACCTTTTTTTAAACTTGCCAGTACATTTTACAGCATTATTTCTCTATAAATAACTTTCCATACATTATATTACTTAAAACTACTAAAATGTCAATAGAAGTCTGTAAAGTTGAATTTTCAACATCAAAAGTCGCTGAGCAGAGATCAACATCCCATAATGCAATTCACAACTGTAAATAAACAGTAAACATACATCACAAAATACAGAAACTGCTCATCAACAGATTTTTTTTTTACAGTGTAGACATCTACATCATACTGAAACCAAAAAGGAAACATTTCGTTTAAAGGCAGCTTTGTTTCATTAAGAGCTGTTTTTGGATTAAAGAGGAAGTTTTGAGTTTTCAAACTTGCAGGCTGTTATTGTAGTACAATGATTACTTATAAGTAAAAACCATAGATTTAGGAGAATGTACTTGTCGATTCATGAATTTTTCTTTGAGAATTTAGAAATTAGAGAACTCTTTCCTGCAAAAAAACCTATTGGAACCATTATTTTTTAACAATTTGACTAGTCTGCAACTAAGTTAACAGTGTGAACGTTTCAATTCACAATACTGACAACAGTTTCCAACAATTGTTCCTTATTTAAAAAAAGTGTTTCAATGCAGTTCAGAAAGCTGTAAATGAAAGTGAGGGGATCTGTAAAAGCAGTGCGGCACTAGATGATGGTGTAGTGAACACATGCAAACACACTCATGCACACACAGACATGCCAGACTGAACTCGGCCAGCAAACATGGAGCTCATCGATCGGCGCAAAACAGGCTGCAAGACCACCAGAGGAAACGAAAGAATGACAGAGTGAGAGGCTGAGTGCCCAAAACAAGTACGCCGTGTAGCAAACACAACTGCGGGACAACAGCTCGTTCTCCTCAGCACGCCGTTTATGTTGTAGGACGTGGTGCATAGCGAAGCGGCTCTGTAAAACATAGGTGGAGGCAAACCAAGGAAGAGAAACTGCACTGGGATTCTGTCAGCTGATCTGCACAGACCTTTAAACTGAGCCACCGGCACCAGGGATTTTCTCGGGGAGCCGTGGACACCTTTTGGGGAGCCAACTGTGTTTGCAGACGGATGAGTGTCTTCTGTTTTATTGCTAGCATCAGCTTTCTCCTGCGCTGCTTCAATGCATTCATGAGTTGCAGAAGTATAGGGTGTATCAGGTGTATAAACAGATTCAACGTAAGCCCTGCTGGCCCACGCTGGAAGCTTTTCTTCCTCATGGTTCTCGTTCTCGTAAAAAGACAGTTCTTCCTCTTCTCGAAGGGTCTCGGTGTAAGGAGGCCTGGCTTCAACAATCCTCTCCCCGACTGACGTCAGGTCTTCCAGTGCAGAACTGCGGACCAGAAATGCAGCAGGAGGCTCATTCTCTAGAGACAGGCTCCTGGTGCGGTCGGGACTGACAGACGTCCGCCGGTTGTGGGAATGCACAGGTCTATCAGTCCAGCTGCTTCTCAGGAGGTCTTCGTCCTGCTCTTGTATTCTCTGGTGGTCTGCGTTGCTCCAGTCCGAGTGTTGATCAAAACCGTCAGATGAAAACCCCGCTGCTAAAGCTGGAAACAAAGCTGCTTTTGGCCTTTACTCGTACTGATAAAAATGCATGTCGCTTTTACCATGGTCAGAGAAAGCAATGATAACATCTGTTTCACTTTTCTCTGTTTAAAAAAAAAAAACCTGGTTGAACCCAGTAGATAAAAGAAAACAAAGTGGTTTGCTGGCCTTTAACAGACGGAACATACAGCTGTGATGAACCAGACTTCACACAGAAATATGAGCTGGTAGGTACGATTAAAGAGCAAGTTTGATGGTAAAATGTTTTTAAAAATGTTGTGTCATGAAAAAGAAGTACACTTAACATACTTAATACAATTAAGTATAATGTTTTCTGACACTTGAATGGGTGCTATTCTGGGACGATAACCGTTTTCAAGGTATACCGCGGTTTGGAAAAGTTAAGGTTTTAAAACCGCCAACATTTTCTGTTATACCGTCCCTAAGGTATGATAAGGTAGATTTTTTAAATTAACTTTTTCTTCAGTATCTCCAGCAGAAAAGATATCCAAAAATGCTGTTTAAATGGTAAAGAAATCTGTGTTTTGAAACAAATAAAGACAGCAGAAGTCAATGAATCATTTGAATTAATTAGCCTGACATGTTTACTGCTCCAAAATATTTGAAATGCTTCTCAAAATAAAATATATTGTGTTCAAAGGAGAAAAAACTTGTTTATCCAGACATTTAAAACATACTTTAGAGGGGTAATCACAATATCGTTGTACCGTGATATTTTTTATCAAAGGTTATCATACCGTGAGAATCTTATCTGGCCCATGCCTAGATATTATGCAAATTTATATAACAAATGTTTTAACAAATATATATATATATATATATATATATATATATATATATATATATATATATATATATATATATATATATATATATTTAATTCTGTTATTACAAATTAAAAGTCTTTTAAAAGTCTTTTACAAATTAAAACTCTTTTAATTCACCTGAGCAGGAATACATCTTTGTATGTTAATATTTTTCCAATATGACTTTTGTTGTCATTGATATATGGTTAAAGTGTACATTCAAACAAACTGACAAGCATTTATGGAAGAATAAATTATTTAAGTGAATGTACTAAATATACAACACAAACCTGCTGGGTATTTTATTTTACTTAAGTACGCATTTGTAATCGGGTGCTTTACATATGAGTCAAGACAATTCAAATAAAACAAATCTTTAATGATTTACGTGAAGTTTAGTTTTAAACTAATTTCGAGAGAAGCATGTGCTCATGATTTACCCAGCTGGTCCACATTAACTAATTATGATCCTCCAATCAAAGGATCCCAAACCACTATATATATCCTCATTTCCTTTCTACAACTATCTTCGTCTGGAAGAAAGCTTCCTGCTTCTAAAAAGCTTTAGCTCTAAAAGCTTTTACAGCATTGCACTTTTTAGCCCATCAATATGGAAATAACCAACAATATCTACAACTGCAACCAGAGCCCTGCTCTCCCTGAGACTTCAGCCACTGCAATGAAGCCAAACTCTCACCGCTCTTCGCGGTCCATCTGTGGTAACGTAGTATGCTTTAAGGGGAAACTTCTCTCTTTTAGGAGAAACTACTCTCCAAAAGACTAAATATTTCTTATGTCTTTAGAAAAGCAAGACTCTCATAAATAAAAAAATAATTTAAACCATTTTAAAGACACAAACACTATGGACAACGTCCTCCTATAATCTGTAAACAAGCAGAGATTATAACAAACCAAATAAACCCACCTTTCAAGCTTGCTGTCTGTTCACAGGTCCATAACATTTTAACAGCCTGGCTGATTTGACTGCAAGGATCAAAGCAATCCAATCCATAAAACTTTAGTCCACAACATGTTTACATGTTTATAAACATACATGGATACACTGCTGTCATCCAAACTTGTTGCTGGAGTGCTTTCAGTAAAGTAGTATCTTTCAGACAAAAACACTTGTATTATGGTCTAACAAAATGGCTGCCGACCTTTTGATTGACACTTCATTGAGCCAATAGCTGAAAAGAGAAGTGTCACCATCCAAGCTGTCAGAACATGAGATGGTCCCGCCCTCTCTTACGATAGTTATGAACAGACTTGGTTGCAAAGACTTTGTGAATGAATTGGGCCAATTATGCTTCTGATTTCATTCATGTTAAGATTCCAAATGTAATGTTATTTAATCAATCAGATTAAAGTAAAGCCCATAGTAAACATTTAATTGACACAGTTTAATAAGTATTGTTCAAGTGCAAATTAAATGACAACATCATTTTAGAAGTTAAATAAATTAAACAAATAACTAACATAAATAAATAAACATGCATATAAATAAACAAACCCTGCCACTTCCAATAGCTATTTAACTTCTAAAATAAAATTACCCACCTAATGACAATAAGCATCCATCGTTCATAGAAGTCCGATCGTAATATGTCACAGGAATTTAAACTTATCACTTCACCTACTCTACTTTAAAGAGGTATTTTTAAGATCACCAGCCAAGCCATGCTCAATATCCTTGGCCCTCCACTCTCCTGGGGGGGAATGAACGTCTACCAAAACATTTAAAACACTATATGTCTGTCGATTCCTCACCTCGCTAGAGAACTGCGTTCTCACCACTAATTTTTCTGATTTTCTCATTTCAGGTCTAACCTATGGATTCCACCCGGGCACCTCAGCTCTCCCTTCCTATCCTAATATTCAGTCAGCTTTTGCTGATTGAACCAGAAATTGTGGATCATCTTATTTAAAAAGAGATCGACAACCACTTTATGTTTGACCATTCTCTGCCCCACCACTCAAGGTTTACGCATTTGTCCCATAAGCAGTGCAACTTGCAAATTCTCCATCACTGGCTTCTTTCTAACAATCGCAGAATCCCCCACCTTATCCAACTTTAGATGATATTCTAATCACCCCCCCACATTGCCTCCAGCCAAACACCTAGAGATCACCAAAAGGTTTTCGCCAATCTAGGTAGTCTGCTCGCAGAAGGCTGGACCCAATACATTTATCGAATTTCTAGGCATCAACTTCGATTTGCTCAAATTCCAAGCTTCTCTTCCTAAAGAGAAAATTGGCTGAATAATTTCTCTTTATCTTGTATTATAAGAAAGAGACTTGAATTAAACACATACTGTTATCTATCCTCGGCCACCTAAAACTCACAGTGCAAATTTACCTCAAACTTGCCTACTCCAGCTCCCTACCACAAGTCACGATTGAAAAGGCACAATTTCTCGCTCAAAACCCACCCACAATGAACTCCGCTTATGGATTGCTTCCCTAAGCTATGGAACGGCTGTTCCTTCTTCTGCAGAGATTGTTCGCACCCCCATTAGATATTTGTCTATTTACTGGTGCTACCCCATCAGTTGGGTTCCAAGGGTACTCAGAGGCCACTGGTTGCCACCACATGGCCCCCTCAATCTATTTCCACTCTAGAAACCATTGTTCATCAGCTTTCTTCAAACTGTACCCAATAGTCGCTGCCCCCATACTATGGGGAGACGAATGGTCCACCTCTAGGATTCTCATTTATTGTGTTGAGGAAGAAACAATATAATGCATAGACAAAGGCGTTCCTACTCTCTAAGCTTTAATGCTACTTTTAAGATGTCTTATTTGACATTAGTCAATTTATCATGTCTGCATAATACGTGCCAGGTTGCAAAACCAAATCACTGACTCTCTCTCATTTTCTTTCCAGAAACTTTGGTCACTGGCTACAGAAGTGGACCCCAACTCAACGCCTGTCCATCCCTTTCCACAAATGACATTACCTTAAGCCACCCCCATTATAACCTCCACCAAACTCCATATCACTTACCATTAAAGTAGTAACCTTCAGACCCTTCAGTCACACATCACAGCATGAAACATTTAAACTCAACCCTCACTCCAACCCACCATAGCAGATCTAATTTTGTGTGATGAGGAAAGAAAGGGTTTCCTCGTCCTGCAAAGTAAGATAGATCTATTGACAAAGAACATTTCATTTACATCTTCAACATTCCTGGCCTCACCCACCCAGTCCAAACTCTCTAGTATACCTACACTCGAGGATTATAAGAAACAAACCCCCTAGCCCCCCTTTTTACTGATGACGCTAATCGTCCAGTATCACATCTCTGGTTCCAGAAACACCTCAAAGTTGTCCACCTCTCAGGATTTCCTCCCGAACCAATCTCCAGCCATTCATTCAGAATTGGCATTATTAAAAGGCTTTCCCAACACCAGATCCAGACCCTTGGTCATTGGTTCTCTGAAGCCTTTCAAATCCTACATTCGCCTCTGTCTTTTCATCTCAAAGAACCCAAGTTGTTTCTTTCAAACCTCTCAGCCCAATCTTGGCCACCCCTTTATTCTCAAGCCAAAGCCATCTATCTGTCCATCCCTAGCAAACCCCCTCACGGCTCAGACTCCCGCTGGAGTATATATGAGCTTCAGCTCTCGCAGAGCTTAACATGACCCTCTTTCTGTTCCCCCTGCCAGCATTGAGTTCCTCTGCTGTTTCCTCCTAGTTCTTTACTCCCTGCCTTTGACTCTCATGTAATCTCCTTGCTACATCAGCATCACCCTAAGCTCAGATTTCGCAGGGGTCAACATGAGCTTTGGCTCTGACAAGAGCCTACCCTATCACCCTCTCCTTTCTGTTCCCCCTGCCAGCGTTGAGTAATTCCGCTGTTCCCTCCTAGCTCTTTACCCCTTGCCTTTGGCTCTCTGGTAACCTCCTTGCTCCATCTGCATCACCCAAGCTCAGACTCTCGCAAGGGTCAACACGAGCTTCGGCTCTCGCAAGAGCCTCACCTTTCACCCTCTCCTTTCTGTTCCTACTGCCAGTGTTGAGTGCTTCCACTGTTCCCTCCTAGCTCTTTACCCCTCGCCTTTGGCTCTCATGTTACCACCTTGCTCAATCTGCTTAAAGCTCAGACTCCTGTAGGGGTCAACACAAGTTTCGGCTCTCCCAAGAGCCTCCCCTTTCACCCTCTCTTTTCTGTTATCCCTGCCAGCGTTGAGTACTTCCGCTGTTTCCTCCTAGCTCTTCACTCCTTGCCTTTGGCCCTCTCATAACCTCCTTGCTCTATCTGCATCACCCAAGCTCAGACTCTCGCAAGGGTCAACATGAGCTTCGGCTCTCGCAAGAGCCTCACCTTTCACCCTCTCCTTTCAGTTCCTCCTGCCAGTGTTGAGTGCTTCCACTGTTCCCTCCTAGCTCTTTACCCCTCGCCTTTGGCTCTCTTGTTACCACCTTGCTCAATCTGCTTAAAGCTCAGACTCCTGTAGGGGTCAACACAAGTTTCGGCTCTCCCAAGAGCCTCCCCTTTCACCCTCTCTTTTCTGTTATCCCTGCCAGCGTTGAGTACTTCCGCTGTTTCCTCCTAACTCTTCACTCCTTGCCTTTGGCCCTCTCATAACCTCCTTGCTCTATCTGCATCACCCTAAGCTCAGACTCCTGCAGGGGTCAACGCAAGCTGTGGCTCTCATAAGAACCTCACCTATCAACCTCTCCTTTCTGTATGCCCTGCCAGCGATAAGCGCTTCTGCTGTTCCCTCCAATCTCTTAAGTCCTTGCCTTGACTCTCAACTAACCTCTTTCCTCCATCTTAGCATCACCCAAAGCTCAAACCCCCACAGGGGTCAACACGAGCTTCGGCTCTCGCAAGAGCCTCCCCTATCACCCTCACCTTCCTGTTTCCACTGCCTGAAATGAGTGCTTATGCTGCATCATTTTATTTATTCTGTATTGTCATTCATCAGTTTCTACATTTTGTTTAATCTGTATAGTAGTTCATTAGCATTACATGTTATCATATTCTGTATTTTGCATAGTAATCTCGTTATCTCCAACAGCTCTCCCCTTTTTTCTTTCCCCCCTGTCAGCGTTGTATGCTCCCTCTGCCTTAGTATCTTATTGCATAATTTGTATATTCTGTATAGTACTTGTGTTGGATATTTGTGTTTCTTACAGCTGCTCTCCCCCCTTTTACCTGCCCTGCAGCATCAAGCACCTTTGCAGCTCCAATTAATTTATTCTGCATAATGGTTTATTGTTATATCTTGTATTGTATCATTTGCATAAAAATTGTTTATTATATCTGTTACTTCCAGCCACCTTGCCCATTTCTTTTCCCATTCCAGTGTGGAGTGTTTCCGCTGCACCAGTTTATTTGTTTTCCTTATAGTTATTGATAAATGTCTACATTGTGTTCATTCTGCATAGTAGTCCATTTGTATTTCATGTATTATATTGTGTATTTCTGGATAATAATCATTTTACTCCCAGCAGCTCTCCCCTTTCCACTTGCCAGAATTGAGTGCCTTACTGTTTTCTACCAGCTGTTTACTCATTGTTTTTGACTCCCATCCAACCTCCTTCCTCCACATTAACATCACCCTAAGCTCTGACTCCTGCCGGAGTCAATAGGAGTTTCGGCTCTCGCAAGAGCCTCACCTATCGCCTTCACCTTCCAGTTTCCCCTGCCAGTGTCGAGTGTTTCCGCTGCATCAGTTTATTTATTCTTTATAGTTATTCACCAGTATCGGCATTGACATGTTTATTCTGCATAGTAGTTCATTAGCATTTCATGTTCTGTATTTTGCATAGTAACCTTGTTACTTCAACAGCACCCCCCTTTTTTCTCTCCCCTTACCAGCGTTGTGGGCTCCCGCTGCATTAGTATCTTTCTTATTGATTATTTTGCATATTATGCATAGTAATTGTATAGCATATTTTTGTTAATTACAGCTGTTTTTCTTCTGCCAGCGCTAAGTGCTTCCGCTGCTTACTGCATTTTATTATGCATAGTATTTCCCTAATGTTTCATGTTTTGATTTTATTGTTAATATATTAAATCTGTGTTAATACCAGCTTCCTTCCCCTCTCTTTCTCCCTGCCAGTTTCTAGCAACATGCCAACATTGAGTGCTTCTGCTGCATAGCAGTTGTATATTCAATACAGTAATTTATATAGCATTGTTTCCTCCAGCTTCTCTCCTTTGTTTACCCCCAACAGCTTTTTATGCTTCCGCTACCAAATCTCTTCCCTCCTCTTACAGCCAGCTCCACACCCTTCATTATTACATCTCACAAACCTTCTCTTAAGCACTGACTCCCGTAGAGGGCCCATTTAAGCCCCAATTTACACACGAGTCTCCACCCACCCTCTAAGCCACTCAGACTCCCTCAGACTTCCTAACGTTATTTCTTAGCCACCAAGCCCACCCTGCCCTTCACACACTCCCTAGAAAGCTTTTCCCCCACTTTTTATCAGTTCTTCACATATATATCCAGCAGCCGGATATAGCACTTTTTCTTTGCACTTTGGGGAGTTCCTGTGTAAACACGCGGCTGCTGTCCCGAGCGCTTATCATTGGCTTTTTGGGGAGTTTGAGATAGACCTGAGCTCAATCTCCACTCGCCCTGCAAAAGGGGGGGAGCCCTGGGCTCGAGGATCCCTTGAGCTCAGGGCTCTCTCCCGGGACAGCATGCCAAACAAGCTATGTATAAATCATGAGCTAAGTGTGAACTCTTGAAGTGAAGTTTAGTTTTAAACTAATTTCGAGAGAAGCATGTGCTCATGATTTACCCAGCTGGTCCACATTAACTAATTATGATCCTCCAATCAAAGGATCCCAAACCACTATATATATCCTCATTTCCTTTCTACAACTATCTTCGTCTGGAAGAAACCCCCCCTCCTCCCCTTCTTCCTCCTTTATCCAGAATGGGCGGCACGGTGGCCCAGTGACTAGCACTGTTGCCTCACAGCAAGAATACCAATGGTGTTGGGTCCTCGCTGAGCCATCTGGTATTTCTGTGTGGAGTTTGCATGTTCTCCCCGTGTCCGCGTGGGTTTCCCCCGGGTTCCCCGGTTTCCTCCCACCATCCAAATGTGCTCTATATTATAGATAAAACAAGCCTAAACCTTTTTTATAATGTCTTACTCTCAGGAAGTTCGCCTTGGCCTCAGCAGCGGGGGAGTTTGAGATAGACCTGAGCTCAATCTCCACTCGCCCTGCAAAAGGGGGGGAGCCCTGGGCTCGAGGATCCCTTGAGCTCAGGGCTCTCTCCCGGGACAGCATGCCAAACAAGCTATGTATAAATCATGAGCTAAGTGTGAACTCTTGAAATGTATTTTAGATGTTCAGTTTTCAGTTTTAACATTTTTGACAGCACCTTTTTTAGAAGTGAACTTAAGCTTGTTATTCAAAAAAAATGTAATCCCTTTAAATACATGTACAGTTGAAGTCAGAATTATTAGCCCCCCTTTTTATTTTATCCCCCAATTTCTGTTTAATGGAGAGAATATTTTTTTCAACACATTTCTAATCATAATAGTTTTAATAACTCATCTCTAATAACTGATTTATTTTATCTTTGCCATGATGACAGTAAATAATATTTGACTAGATATTTTTCAAGACACTTCTATACAGCTTAAAGTGACATTTAAAGGCTTAATTAGGTTAATTATGTTAACTAGGCAGGTTAGAATAATTAGGCAAAAAAAAATCTATAGCTTAAAGGGGCTAATAATTTTGTCTTTAAAATGGTGTTTAAAAAACAATAGCTGCTTTTATTCTAGCTGAAATAAAAACAAGACTTTCTCCAGAAGAAAAAATATTGTCAGACATACTGTGAAAATTTCCTTGCTTTGTTAAACATCATCTGGGAAATTAAAAAAAAAAAAATCAAAGAGGGGCTAATAATTCTTTCTTCAACTGTAGGTTGAATTTATTTAATGTAATCTGCTACAATATAAAACACATTGCAAACATTATAAAACAAATGCACATTAAAGTGGACTTTTTATTTATAAGGCAGCGCTATAACAGAAAAAAACATCTTTATTTTTTATTTTAATTAATCAGTTTTTTCAAACACACCTCATTAATGCCACTGGTTGAAAATGCAATAGTTTAAAGTCAAACTTATGTCATTTGCATATTGTTGTTAAAGCAAAATTCTGCTCTTTGAAAGCACCTAGTAGCTCCTCGTCATTAACATGAAGAAAATAAACAAATCTCTGTGTATTAATGAAACTAAACAACTAAAATACAGAACCATGACATGGAGCACTACTAGAACAAGATGGAAAAGCAATAATTTATTAAAAATACATCTACTAGATGATAATACATGAATCAGAACATCACAATGAACCATCACACTAATGAATTAGTAGTAAAAAGCAGTGCTTTACCTGTGGGTGCCATTCCTCCAGCTTAATATTGATCAGCATATGCAGCAAACAGAGACATAAACATAAACAACAAGTTAGAGGATTATACAGCCTAGCACGCCATCAATACAGTACTACACCTCATTTCTTTAATACAAAAGCCACTAATGCCTGCAATTACAGCATTGTGACTTGGGAGAAAAAGAGCTTTGGCTGAATTCCGACTTGGCGCAAAGCATTAATTCCACTTGGCATAACATCACACCTACTGAGGCCTCTGTGACCAATCACATGGGAACTAAACTGGGAATGGTGCTGCTGGAGTCTCCCCTGAGTTTATTTTCATTTAAAAGCCTGAGAGCTGTCAGCATGCCCCGGCGGTGATGTCAAAATTAAACGGTGTCCTTTTAGACATACATATTATCTTACACTTAAAAAAAAAAACAGCTTATTATAAGTGCGATATTAATTCACAAAAATAACTTTTATTCCTTTTCACACATTATTTTTATTACGTGAAAAATTTATAATTTATATAAAATTTATAATTTATAAACAAATATATATTTTATAAAATTTATAAAGACACACTGACTGGGAAAAAATGCTTTTCTCACTTATAGTTTCTGTCTTGTTTCTAGTCCAAATAACTTAAAATTTATGAACCAAGAGGCATTTTCTAGACAAACAAAACATATTGTGATTTTCAGAAAAAATAAATCAAAATTAAGCAAGTTTTTTTCCCTTAAAACAAGCAATGAACTGAGCAAAATCAACTTATTTCAAATAAAAAAATAGTATTTTTCCTACCCCATTGGGAGATTATTTAGCTTGTTTTAAGAAAACACTCACTTAATTTTGACATATTAATTCTGAAAACAAGACAATATTTTTGCTTGTCTAAGAAATGCTTCTTGATTTAACAACTTTGAGACATTTGGACTTAAGAGTAAGAACGTAAGAGTAAGAAAAGCATTTTTGCAGTGCTTACGTCCTTTTCGATTGTACAATATTATAATGTGGCCTTAAAAGACTGTAGTCCGTTTGTAAACAGATATATTTGCATCACAATTGTATCTTCACACTAAAAAATCCAACTTACAAACTGTTAACTCAGTTTAAAACTCTAAGTTATGTGGACATATTTTTGAACTCAGTTGAATTAACTCATAAAAAATGATTTAACTGCATGTTTGATGAATGAAAGTAAAAAAGTTGAAAGTAACTGGCTGCAAAGAAATGTTGAGTTTATTTAGCTTTAGTGGTTTAAGTTGTGCCAAATTATTCAATTAAGTATACTTGACTTAAACCAGCATTTTCAGTCAACTTAAATAAAAAATGGGCACAATCTCAGCCACTGAAGATTAATAAACTTGACATTTCTTTGCAGCCGGTTGCTTTATAATTTTAAGTTAACTCAACTTTTTATTTTTTACATCGCATATTTAGGTTATTTTCAGTGTAATAAAGTTACCTGGTATGCTCATACTTTACAAACACAGCCCAATTTTTCGCCAGTTTTTAAGCGAGGAGTTGTGACTCAGTATGTGTGTAATGTACTGGTTTTGTGACTTGACATCCAAGGGACTTTTAATTTTCAATAAGCCAGCTGAAACGCTTCCTGTGAACTGTTACGTTATTATAAATTCAAATCTGGATTCTTTAAAATTAATAATCTTCACAGCTTGATGAATATTCAGTCAGTGCTCAGCATAATTGAGTACATCCCATTTTGAAAAGGAATATTTGTATCCATTTCTCGGTGAATATAGGCTATGTATTTAGGTACATTTAAACAAAACAGATTTATTAAACAGATATATTTATCTAAATAATATTTTAGTCTCCAAACATATTTAGAAATTGAAAGAGAATACAATTAAATTCAAGCAATATATGTGCACAAATATAATATCGTTTAGCTTCCTATCAAAAATATTTAAAAGGGTGTACTTATTAATGTTGAGCACTGTATGACATCAAGTGGGCATCAGACGGACAAGAAGCACTGCATTATATTCCACTGACCCATGCCATGTCTTTAAAATATGGAAATTTATTTTACCACAGTATCTTCAATGGAGTTTCAGCGCTCAGCTGTTGCTTCTGATGTCTTTTATCTTGTTATATGCTTAACTAAATGAATGCTAAAGTCTATTTAACTCAATTTTTTTAATATAAAATTACATTATTGATACTTTAAAAATAAGTTTTTGAAATTGAAAATACCCACATCAACCTTTCACCGCAAATTCATCAGTGGCTGAAAAACACTTGCACTACTTTGTCAGTCCATACAGTGTCACCACTGAGCCAGACCCTTCAAAATATGAGCTCACAGAACAAAAACAACAAATTACTGAAGACACCAAAAATGATAACTTAGGTTAGTGCTCGAGTGAGCAGGGAAACACACCTGCAACTCTACTTGAAACAAGTACAAACATTTTTTATAGACAAAGATAAGGGTGATGTTATTCTAGTGGGAATGTGCTGACAGCCAGAGTTTGTGCACCCTATAAAATGGAGAGTACTTCATTTGCTTTTGGCTTTAACATTATAAGTTAGTTTAGTATAGGTGGTGTGTTATTCTTAAATAAGATAAAGCACTTATCATTTACTGCCAATTAATCAGAAGCTGTTTAAATGTACAGAAGCATTATTAACCTGTATTATAAAATATTACCACACAGAGAAAATGTAACACATTTTTTGTGCCACCCAACATGCTTGAAGCAACATAATATAATATCTACATAAAGTTCAACATAGGCACATATTTTTCAGGATTTCAAAGAAATAAAAGGTAAAAGGCACTTCAACCAGAAGCAAATGCATCCTGCAAGCTTAAGAAATGAGATAAAAACACTGTAAAAAATGAGAGAAATTAGGGTGTAAGGCATCCACATAAATAAAAGCACAAAAGGCATTTAAGCAAAGGATGTCAGTAAAAAAAGAGGCAGCAGTTGATGGAGCAGAAGGTCCATACCGCTCGCCACTTCTGCACCAGGATCTTCTGTCTCATCCCCTCTTGAATCCTCCGGGCTCTCTATGAAACAATTAGTTCAACAGCACTTTATACACCAAGCTACTTAAGCAGGTACATTTGTGCTGTTCACGTCATTAAAGCAAGCCAGAAATGAAAGCTTAAGAGCTGCAGAGTTAGTTGAGTTTCACAGGGCTCTGCTGAAAATTATTCAGACAGCAGAATTATTCACACAACAATAGAATAATCACAGCAAAGAGGGTTGAAATACTGTTGGAGTCACTTTCAGAATCACTTTCAGCATTATTTTTTCGGTTGATAACTGATACACACATTGACAGCCAATCATCAAAATCAGCATGTACAGTTAAAGTCAAAAATATTAGCCCTCCTCTGAAATATCTCCAAGAAATGTTTAACATACCAAGGAAATTTTCATAGTATTTTCTATTTTGTTCTGATGAAAGCATTTTGTTTGGATAGTTTTAAAATAAGTTTTAAGGTTATTAATGTTATTAGCCCCTTAAGAAATATATATTTTTTTCTATTGTCTACAGAACAAACCACTGTTATCCATTGACTTGCCTAACTATCTTTACTTTCTTTAAAATAATAATGTAGTTAGTAATTACACACTAGTTTCTTGCAAAATAAGTAGAAAAAATTCACAATTTTTCAGTCACAATTAGGATTCGAATTTAGTAGTTAAAATTATTATGTCAACAAAATCTCTCCATTAAGAAACATTTGGGAAATATTTTGAATTCAGCTCAGGGCTTAATTTGTGTCGGAACACGGTGGATCCGGATCCAGCACCTCGGAAATCTGATTCACCACCTCATTTTACCAATCTTCAACCGCTCTTTCACTTTGTTCCACGACTCCCCAACTCTCTTTACTTCCATCCGCGACAACCAACTCCCACCCTGGCTCTTAACTTACGTCCGCTCACCCCTCCGCTATCCAACGGCCAGCTTTCCAGCCCACTGACTCTTCAATTTTGTGCACTACACCTCTACATCCTCGGGTAGTATGCCAGATCCATTACCCCGATCAGGGACCTTGCGATTCACAAATTAAGCACTGGTTCAGCTGTATAGTAAGCAGAATGTTGATGCAATATAGTTATCTACAAATTTATCATCCTTGGGTCACATGAACACAACTTCAATAAAAAGGAAAAAACACACACGCATAAATGGAAATTAGGACATTTTACACACTTTATGTATTTATAATGGTAAAGATAATGAGAGGCATTCGATTACATAAATTAACATTAAGTCATAAAAGAAGCCAATTTCAAGGGAAAGGGAAGACTAAATGTTTTTCAAAGCATATTGTGACTGTAGCAAGGCATACCACATTGCTTCTCCTCTACTGTAGTGTGCTCCTGTTCTTCTTAAAACTCCTCTGTGGGAGAATGATGATTAAAAAAGCTTCAGTAAACACTTAAAAATGAACGACTGCCCTTAAATCTATAAATGAGACCGTTTAATAAGATTTTAAAAGTATTTTCTTCAGCTGGATGCTTGAACTTGGCTAGGGAAAAAATAAATGCATTAATTTAGCAAAGCTTGCCATACGGACAAATGAAGATAATAAAAGCAAATCCAAATTCCATGATCAAATCAACAAATTCTCTTTCTTATTGAACTAACAAGAAACAGACATTGTGCAAAACATCCAAAAGAAATCGAGTCAATATTTAGCGTTGTTTTTTAAAAGTATAATCCATACTTTTAAAAAACAACGCTAAATATTGACTCGATTTCTTAATTAAGTTTTCTGAAGGCGACACAGAGTGTATCACACGCTGAGGCACATACACCTCACCAGTATCTGCTTTTCTAAACAGTTTATATACCATACCTGTCAACCCTCCCATTTTTACCGGAATTCTCCCGTATTTTACAGTTCTATCCTGCTATCATCCTGTAGAGGTATTTTCCCGTATTACTCCTGTATTTTCAGTCTTACTCTGAAGGGTGGCAAATAAACATTAATGAGCCGATCTTCCCTGTAGGTAACCCATACCGCCGAACCACCAGGGGCCGCCCCTTGCTCTTAAATATGAGTCTGTTCTGTGCATTCGCTTTGTTTAGGCGAGAAAACACTGTGAAATAAATATAAAAATGGTGCGATTCCCTTTCTTTACATTACAGGTGCCGTCACCCTTCCTATGCAATCCTCAAAACAGGCATATAGGGGTGCATGACTGTCAGCTGACGCGCTCCATAGTAATAAATAGGTGCTGTTTCCCAAGTGGATTCTGTGCACACGACTTGAAGCGGATCGAAAGTCTGACTTTTGGGTGCATTTTTAAACAGACATATACACATAATTAATAACATCTAATGATGTCGATCTTGGTGTTTTTTTTTTTAAACACAACCATTTTCAGCTTATATTAGCATAATAAGTAAGGAAAGCAGTCGAATGCTTTCATTATAATGTTGGATGTGTATTTAATGTAATCACACAAAACAAACTTAAATAAATAAGAGATTAATTCGTTGCTCTTTAATCTACATGTGTAAGTTATACAGTGAGGAAACGGCTAATGAGATTTGATAACTTGATTCTATTTCATTATAAACTGTTTGCTAATGTATTTGCTGCTAATGTATATTTTTATTTTTTATTTTGTAAATAATAATAATAATAAAACATATTTTCTGACCATTTAACTGTTTATTTACAATTAAACAGCTTTAAATAAATATATTTAGTAATTTGGGTAATTACGGTGGGCATATCCTTTATTTTCACATCCCAATGTTGACAGGTATGGTTTATACATTTATAACAGTTGTCAAAGTTGATCAAATATTTTGGTGCTGTAGTGTAAGCGGTGTGTAAATAGTAAAATGTGTTAAGCTTTCAATTCTGTGGTCAGCAGAATTGATGTACTTAGCATTTAATGTACAGCTGATGGTTGATAATGTGTTTCTAGAACAATTAAAGTACTACTAGCTTTACTATCTACAACATACTCACTGTCTGCTGAGCCTTTGCAGTGTGTGCCTTTTATATGTGGCAGACGCTCTGAGTGTTTCCTCCTTGTGTGTGGCATTACAGGAGGAGAGAAAGGAGAGAAAGTGTGCACTAGTGAAGGCTGTAAACTAGGGAAATACAAGCTACGCACTAAGGAATGCAAGGGGTCGCAGAGGAAGAAAAGAGAGAGCGTTATGGGCCCATTTAAACATGCGAATACCAACAGCACAACGGAAGAGTCTGTGGCGAACTGGCACCTTTACAAAAGACTGTCAGTCAATACCACCACTGTTTGTCCTTCCCGTACTTACACATGCTTGGAGTTCCCTGATTGGCTGAAGTTTTAAACAAGCAACTACGTTTGGAAAACACTGTGCTCTCCATAAAAAGGGATGGGTTTTCCCAGGACTATTATGCAACATTGTTAATTTAGGAGAAGTTTTGATTGCAGTCACAGTAAACACTGGCAGATGGGCAACGATTTAGGGAAATACTGTACACTACATCTGAATCTGGAAGAAGCAAAATAACTAATATTACTGCACTTACAGATTAGAAATATTAAAGGCAATATCTAAAAATATATGCTGCACAAAAAAAGCACAATTAATTTCATATAATACTAATAATACATGAACTCCCCTCGATGAACACCTTTAGAAAATAGACAGGAATAAAACTAAAGAGTTTTAGAGTAGGAAAGTGTTGCTAAAGGGGAGATTTCTGCCCTAAAAACTCATTTGAGAAAACGACATTTAAAGACAAGGATTGCAACTGAAATATAAAAGGTTTTGTACATTAAAAAATAAACAGCAAATTTTCATTTTTGGGGGAACCGCATACATTCACATGTTTTTATATCCGAAACCGCATACTTCAATCCTGTATAGTGCGCTAAAATCAGTATGCGAGCCATGTAGTATGTCTGAATTCATAGACTTCGAAAATCAGTATGCGAGAAGTTCCCGAAGACTTACTACTTCCAGCAAGATTCATGAATGGGAGTAAAGCCACCCAACTGACGTAGGTAGGTCAAGCAACTATGACAAAATGGCAGATGTAGTACGTCTGAATGGTTGTTGCTAGATCGGATATGGCTGCGGCCAGAAGATAGTGAGAATTACTTATATTATTTATAAAATTTCCCATTTATTCTATTTTATTAATGCCTACCCCCACCCCAACCATAAACCTAACCGTCACAGTAACTTAAAAACAGTAGTTGTAGCGAGTTTTATTTATGTTATCTAATAAATTACCCAATAAATTATATTTTTAACGCCTACCCTAAACCCAACCGTCACAGTACTGTAAAAATATCGATTATTGTTATACAGTAACATAAAAAAAGCTGCTATATTAATGCGCATATCGCATCTCCGGCCGGCCACGTATCCGATTTAGACTTCACCCATCTGAATTCTATGCATACAACATCTCTTTAAGGCAAGTCAATTAACTTGGCAGCCATCTTTGAAACACCTCTCAGGCAGTATGCTCAGGGCACTCTGTTTGAGTGGGGAAACATCAAATTTTTCAAAACTACTGCCACACTTATGATTACATTTCATATTATGAATAACCAATAAAAATGAAACAACAACTGTGTCTTTAGTTTAATTTCTAAATGTTCGTATTCATGAGCCTCTCCCACGGAGAACTGTCATTCTATAGCGATCGCTGATTGGCTACAGTACTAAAAGGCAGGCTTTATTCGCCATATAGCGATCGCTGATTGGCTACTGTACTAGAAGGCGGAGCTTCATTCGCCATATTAACAGTTAGACTTTTCCCCATTTAAAAGTATCCGCTTGTTAAGTGGTGACGTGTTTGTGACGTATGTAATACTGTTTCCGGGTCCAAGCCGCCATTCATTTGAGTGGAGAAATCATTCGTTTATGATTGCGTTTTATTCCTATCACACATTAAAGTTAATTTTACATAAAGTCATAGTGTACACAACAATCTCTGGGCTTGCTGCATAACAAATACCAAAATTGTAACAATTTCTAAAACAATGAATCACTTTCTGGTCATCGGATATTAGGCATGGACATATATATTGCGATCGTGACTTTCGAAAGTATTAAATCGCTTTGTAAACGTTTATTATTACCATTTCATGAATCTCTGGAAGCCGCTCCGCGTGACGTCACACTTAACAAGCGGATACTAGTGACATGTCTTGTGTACTCTATAGTGTTTGATTCATACTTCTCACATTCATATTGAGTAGGACGTTTAAATTCAAATTCAGTACCTACCGAGTAGTGGGCGGTTTTGAACGCAGCCAATTTGTTAAATACATGTATACACATTGGTGTTATACTGTAGTTAGTTTGAAAGTAATTAAAACCAAAGCAGTGTCAACATTGACCACTCCCTGAAAATAAAAAAAGAATTTCCTTCTTTAAATCAGACACTGAATAAGATGACTGCTCACAGTAGAAACTGTTTGGTAGAAAAGTGAATGAGGGGGTTTTATACTCGCTCAAAGCCTATTAACTGGCATGGCTTCAGTTTCTCTAGCCAAAAGAAAAACAATTTCATTACTGTGTGCTTTTCAAAAAGCACCAATGGCCTGTAATAATAATAATAATAACAAAAATAAACAGTAAATCTCACACACATGCTGAAGAAAGCAGAGTGTGTGATGGTGTTGAATTAGTACCAGAGGAGAGGATGGTGACCCACATGCTTGGATTACAGCACAGCGCAGCTGCAAAGCCTGGATTGAGAGCCCAGGCGAGCACAGCCTTGTGGTTTATGTAAAGGAATTAATACACAAAGCTGTATCAAATAGTTGCTGGCACTGCGATAATATTCATCATCTGAAACAATGCTCAAATATGCATAAAGATCATACGCCCTGCAATGCCCTTGATCAATTAATCTCTTCATTTGTTGTGTTTATTTGCTCACGACGACAGGAAACTGAAAATTAGCGCTCATGCTAATTGACGCTCTGAGGGATTACACATCTGTACACATATCACGGTGAAATCATGTGCTAATGAAGTCATTAATATAATCTCAGGCACATGTGCAGCAGACCTTTCTCTGTGTATACAGAAACACATTGTTTCATATTTTGGGACATCTGATACATCTGATATTGTCGGTCAAAGCATTGCACTTGAACTGCTTGTAAACAGATACAGCAATATAAACATGAATACCTCTAATAATATATTTGTCCCTACTGAAGAATACAAAGTGTCTTTTATACATTCTACAAAATAAAAAACAAGCAAAACTGTTCCTGTTTAGAATAGCGGCTAATGAAATTACATATATGAGAGAATAAGGCTTATATATCGTCGAAACCAGAAGTTTACATTCACTGTATAAAAAGGTACATAGTCAGATGTTATTGTGACTAAACTTTTTCATTTTTAGGTAAGTTAGGACTATCAAATTTGTTTCTGTTATGTTTAATAGCAGAACTGTGAGAAAGATATTTATTGAGAAATTGTTATAACTTTTCTTGAAAGTCAAGTTTACAGAAAATAAGAATATTATGCCTCCGATAAAGCTCAGATGATGATGTCAAGGTTTTGGAAGTTTCTGATTGGCTAATTGACAACATTTTAGTTAATTGGAGGCACAGCTGTAGAATAGTATTTAAGGAGAACCTCAAACACACTGCTCCCTTGTGTGACTACATGGAAAAATCAACAAGCCAGAATCAGCAACAAAGCCAGATTACAATTTGCTAAATTATACTGGGAAAAAGACTAACGTTTGGAGACATGTCCTGTGGTCTGATAGAACTAAGATTTGGCCAGAATGACCAGTGTTACATCTGGAGGACAACGGGGAAAGCCTACAAGCCTAGGAACACCATCCCAACAGTGAAGTATGGGGGCAGCAGCAACATGTTGTGGGGCTGTTTTGCTGCAGGAGGGACTGGTTCACTTCACAGCATGGATGGCATCATGAAGAAAGAACATTATGTAGAAATACTGAAGCAAAATCTCAAGACATCAGTCAGGAAATTAAAACTTGGCCACAAATGGGTCTTCCAAACATACTGCCAAATTAGATAAAATGTGCTTTAAGGACAACAGAGTGAATGTTTTGGAGTGGCCATCACAAAGCCCTGATCACAATCCTATAGAAAATTTGTGGGCAGAGTTGAACAAGCTTGTGCGAGCAAGACAGCCAACAAATCTGACTCGGTTACACCAATTCTGTCAGCAGGAATGGGCCAAAATTCCTCCAAACTATTGTGGGAAGCTTGTGGAAGGATACCCAAAACATTTGTCCAAAGTTATACAGTTTAAAAGCAAAGCTAAATAAAATATCAAGGAAATGTGTGTTTTCTTTCTCAAAAAATTCTCTCATTATTCTGGCATTTAGCAAATGTAAATGATTTATGTAATCCTAACAGACCTAAAAGAGTAAACGTTTAGTATGATTTACCATCCGACATTTTTAAAAAAATGGTTATGTTCTTTTTTTTAGAGTTTATGTAAACTTCTGGTTGCAAATGTGTGTGTGTGTGTGTGTGTGTGTATATATATATATATATATATATATATATATATATATATGATCTCATTTACATAATATTTTGCAGTTTATTTCTACCTGTTCATAGTTCCAAAAGGTTCAACTCTTCAGCAAAATAGGAACAAAAACTTAACAGAAGCTGCAAAATGGTTTCCTGAAGCAAAAAACATCTACAAATTATATTATCACTTAATTTCAACATTTAATCTACTTATTTACTCAGGAAGTCCATGATTATCAAGAAAACATCCTAAAGTTAATACTACCTATTGTTAGTCCCTGAAGTATGAGTGAAGATCATATTCCATACCAGCATAATAACACGTGTCCTTCAGCTGCATTTGAATGCTGTCATGATAACACACACGCCCTGTTCACACTGCAGAGCTGCTTTAATAGTTCTGACTAATCAGTTAATCAGTAAGTGTGTATTTATTTTGACTGGCTGTCACACACTGAACCTGTTTTCCCACAGAAGCAGCTCACCTTTCATTGGACAGTCTCCTGGTCTCACGAGCCCATTCTCCTTATGGTGATGGTCATTGATGGTCATTCCAGAGAGGGAAGAAGCCATGTTATCGCCGGAGTTGTAGTGAGCATTGGGCGAGGAGCTCAGTAAATCGTGGTGCTGGTCCATAGCAAGTCCAAACGAGGATACTGGCAGAAAGTATAGACGTAAAGGAGGTAGAGCATGAAAGGAAAAAGAGGGAATAAGTTATTGGTGGCACCAATGAAAATCAGTTCAAAAAGCTTCTGCAAGGCACTGCTTATTGTGCTCCAACTCCTTGAGGCAAAAATGGCTTTTTAGTGCTGAGAGAAGAAAAAAACAGCCATTTCTGTGAAAAAATATACGCTGTAAATCCACAATCCATTAGCAGAAACATCCAAAACAACTGTCAGACCAGTTATATGACTTTAATAAGTCAACAGCAATCCACTAACTTTTCGAAGGACAGCGTGGGTTGAATCAATAAACCATCATCAGGATTCGTCTCTTCACACAGAGCTGTCACAAGCTCAATGTAAACAGAGCCAGAGCGCCGGTGTGAACCTGGATATTTATACTGCTAAACATGCCCGACTAGCTTAAGGTTACTGCCATGTGGCCGAAAATAGTGCAGTCAAGCCAACGTGTCCCCACACACCTCCTGCAAGCCTTTCTGTGGACACTTTCTTCAAGCCATTGTAATGCACAGAATTACTTAAATATACCAGCGCATTTATTCAGGTATGCAAAACACTCACACCTAACGTGATGACAGAGTCTAATTAACAATCAAATCATAGAAAACACTCCTTTTTGCCACGGCAACTTGTTTCTACAGAGTAGACACTCCTGACACTCCTGTTCCAGAGCATTGAGATGTTAAAAGTCATAGTTATAAAATTCACTCATGGTTATTTTCTAATAATACAATGACTAATGTGGAAAATCCACCTGATTAGTGGAGAATATTCAGTTGTCTACTCAGCCCAAAGAGGATTATGCATGTTGGAGGATATATCACAGTCGTTCTGATGAATAATTCAATAAACATACACAAGTCATTAAGCAGCACCCAGCCCAGGCCTGCAGACATGCTGAAAGCTCAATCTGATGTGGAGAACTACTGTACAAACATCGCTTTCTTCCCTTTTACACACTCATATACACCTGTACATGCAGTTGAAGTCAGAATTATTAGCCCCCTCTGAATTACTAGCCCCCCCTGTGATTTTGTCCCCAATTTCTGTTTAACAGAGAGATTTTTCCAACACATTTCTAAATATAATAGTTTTAATAACTCATCTCTAATAGCTGATTTATTTTATCTTTGTCATGATGACAGTAAATAATATTTGACTAGAAAATTTTCAAGCCACTTCTATACAGCTTAAAGTGACATTTAAAGGCTAAACTAGGTTAATTAGGCAAGTTATTGTATAACGATGGTTTATTCTGAAGACTATCAGAAATAAAATTGGCTTAAAGGGGCTAATAATTTTGACCTTAAAATGGTTCTTAAAAAATTAAAGGTGCTTTTATTCTAGCCGAAATAAAACAAATAAGACTTTCTCCAGAAGAAACAATATTATCAGTCATAAGGACACACAGTGCACACAGAAACGTTTTTTGCTTGCGTTTTCCGTCGACCACTCGTGACTAAATTAAGGGCATCAATGTGATTGTGCACACCAAAACGGCAGGCGTAAGAGTGTCATTTTTAAAGAAATGCCTCATGCTGGTTTTTTGTTTTGACGTGCCGCATTAAAACCTTCTCCACCAATCAGATTGGCAATTTTGTTTATGGGCACAGAGCTGCTGAAGTTACAGTAAACAGCATTTGGAGGTGCTCAAGCGCAAAACTGTCAATGCGAGCACGCATAGAAGAAGATGCCCAGAAGCGATATGAACGTGGAGCTGCTTATTGCTCTGGTGAACAATAATAGTTTCTTCATCACTAGAGCTGGAGCTGCTACTTGAACTATCCATAACAACAAGCATGTCAACTTTGTCTTCGTGTTCTGTGTTACAAGCGGGTGTTAGAAGCTTAAAGTTGTGTAGCGCCATCTAACGTCAAGGAGTGATTTTGCATACTCTTCTGCTCGACGCCAGCTTGGGTTTGAATCCGGAAAAACGTCTTGAAATACACTGACGATAAGAGCAAAACGAAAAGCGTCCCAGTGTGTACGAGTCTATACTGTGAAAATTACCTTGCTTTATTAAACATCATTTTAAAAAATCAAAGGGGGGCTAATAATTCTGACTTCAACTGTACATCTGTGCACAGTATATACAGACCCGGATTAACATAAGGGCTAGGTGGGGCTGAAGCCCCAGAGCCCACAGAAGAAGGGGGCCCTTGATTGGGTGTAAAATTAATTTGCGCTATGACGTGGGAAATGCCTCTTTGCGTTATGTTTTCTCTCGTTGATAATGTGATGTATTCCTTTTAGTTCACTGCTGTTCAAAAACAGTGACGCTGGTGCTAAACTGGGGCTCGGAGTGGCTGTAGCCCAATCAGAATATTGAATAGCCCTGTTTTAGTCATCCATAAGGGTGATCAGATGTCACAATTTTCCCAGGACAGTCCCTTATTTCAGCACTACCGCGAGAGCAGGTAGGCTAACCAAGCTCTTCATAGAACAAAAAATAAAATTCAAACCGTCTTCATCATTGATACACTTGTACATGTAGCAACAGAAGCTGGGATAGGCGGAATCATGCTGAATGGACTTATAACTGAAGCGCTGTCTCGGACACACGGCGGTTACAGCTGGACTCAAACCGGCCCGCACAATCCTTCCATCACACAATATAGCCAAGACAGAGTGGAAATAAATCAAATAGCCTAGACAAGCAGTTACCAAGATATACATCGGTCCGGAGTATCTATCTCAAGTTAATACACTCAGTTATGCTTTACAGTAAGTCTAACTGAACCAGTAAGAAAGCAAACTGTTTTTAATGAATGGTAACTCTGCCCCTTATATAAAAATGATAGTAATAATATGGAGCATAAAATATTGGTGCTGACTTTCATCAGACAATATATCTGATACAATAAATAAATAAATAAAATAATAATAATAAATAAATAAATAAATAAATAAATAAATAAATAAATAAATAAATAAATAAATAAATAAATAAATAAATAAAATAAGGATGCTAGCCTTCTGTAACTCAGAAGACCACAATAAGCTTTTTTGTATATTTAAAGCATGGATATTAAAGATATAATATCATCAGGCATTTATGGTCAGCTAAAGTTTTAAAGAAACGTTTTAAAGGTAAACCTCAATTTAAAGTATTATATTAAAGCACTGATTTAGGAAGTTTTGCAAATGTTTTTTGTTTTGCAGATTTTTGCTGCCTGTTTGAACTTTAAAGTTCATATTATGTCATTACTTAGTTTTTTGTACCTGCAGGCCTATTTTAATCAAATAGAAAAAAAAATAATAATCAAACATAAATCAAATGGTTGAAAATTAGATAATAATATAAATTAGTAAATTAATAGTAATAATAACAACAATTAATAATTATACACACTTTTGTGAGGTAAATAAATAAAAAGGGGGCACTTGGATTTGCTATAGCCCAAGGGCCGAATGTGTTGAGTGTATATACACTCATTTATATAGTTAGTTACTTAACAACACTAAGAACCAATTTCACTTTGATTATTAGCACGCATATTATTAGCATGAAAAAAGGTGAAAAACTGTAACCATTGACTTCCACAGAAGAAGTAAAATCAAACAGTGACCACGTCTGAAATGTTGTTTTGGACATTCCAAAATCCATCACTAAAGTGGTTCAGTTTTACTACCTCCCGGAACAGCCTCTGTGCTCCTAAAGCGCGTCTCACTCCTCCAAATGCCACCGCACATTCCTCACTTTTTGTCTTTGTCTTCTGAGGTGCAAGTAATTTATTATATAAGAAAAAAAGGCCCACAATGGCTCATTACGGGAAACGGTGCTTTCCATGCAAATGTTTTATGTGAGATTCCAGATTTAGCACAATTATTTAGCATGTGTGGATAGAAAAAAGCAAAAAAAATCTGAATACATAGGTTTGTTCATTCATTCATATTCCTTTGGCTTAGTCTCTTTGTTAGCAGGGGTTACCACAGCGGAATGAACCTCCAACTTATCCAGCATGTGTTTTATGTAGCGGATGGCCTTCCAGCTGCATACACACTCATAAACTGCGGCCAATTTAGTTTATTTATTTCACCTATAGCACATTTCTTGAACTGTGGGGGAAACCGGAGCACCCGGAGGAAACCCACGCCAACACGGGGAGAACATGCAAACTTCACACAGAAATGCCAACTGACCCAGCCGGGACTTGAACCAGTGACCTTCTTGCTGTGAGGCGACAGTGCTAACCACTGAGCACACCGTGTTGCCCTACATAGGTTTAATCTATTTATTTTTTGATAGACTCAACCCTTTAAATACTGATGAGCTTTGTAGAGTCACACATATCTGATGGAAACAAAACAAAAAAGAGTGTGTTTTATTGTCTGCACATCATGCAAGGTGCAAAGTAATTACCCTACACTCCTAAAAATAATATGGTTTTTGCATTGATGCCATTGAAGTCTTTAGTTTCCTAGAGAACGTCTAAGGGTGTAGAATCTTCTTCAAAGACTCTTTCCTTTAAAGAGCGTTAGTAAAGGATTAACAGCCAGCAGCGTGACTCTACAGCACACACGCTGATGTATCCCATTAGCATTTATTGAATACTTTCCCTGTTATATCAACACATTGCTCTTCTCTTTGATCTTCTCATTAGTTTCTTTGCCCAGTGTACTCTATAAAAATCCAGAGACAAGAAAAAACCCTGGCTGGACTCTCCAGGACATTGCAATGGGAAAAATCTCACCTGTTTTATGTGCATCTGGCACACAATCTGTCTGGACACACAGTTTGCACAAGGATTCAGGAACTTTGCTCTCTCTCACCTTTCCACAAAGCGGCTTGCACACTGGGAATGTGATGACTGCTCAACATTTGTTGTAGCTAAAACCTCTCTTATATCTTCAAATGGAAAATAAAGGTGTACTGTAACACCAAAAAGATGAATACACTGTAAAAAAAATCCTGGTTGCCTTAAATTTTGAAGCTGAATCAAATTAACCTTATGGGTCCATAGAACTTTTATTATGTTAAACTGACTTAAAACAGCTTGCGTAACTTATTACATTAAGTTAACATGATTAACTTAGTTCAATAAGTTACAATGACCTAAAAGCATATGCTGTCAGGACTAATTGATTATATAATTGTTTACAGTATACTATAAATATGACTATATTAATAAGTATACCAGCATCCATATTGAAGCACAATTAAAATTCTGATTATTCTTATGTGAGGGCTGCAGGGTTTTTTTGTTTGGTGTTTTAAATGTTCAAGATCTTTTCTGCTTGGCTATCAATAGCTCCATTCACACAGTGATTCTGGTAAATATCCGGAAAATTTCCGGAATGATTTATCAGTATATTAAAAAAGTTCTGTTCACACAGATGAGGACGTTGCGGAATTTTCCCGGAAAAGAGCATTCACACATCCATTTAAAAACTACAGTTAAATTCTGACATCATTAACCAGAAATGACCTATAAACAGCTGCGCTTGTGTTTGTAAACATTTGACTACATTACAAACTCTGTGGATGGATCAGCATCGTGAACAACTTCGATGAAAACATATGGAGGAACACTTTCACATGTAGAGATCTACATAATGTGCGTGTGCTGGTGCTGTCTGGATGTGTCTGGAAAAATATTCAAAGGCTTTCAATTTTATAAACCGCGCGGACGTGAATGCGCCTTAATGTTCTGATTGGCTGAAGTAGACATCTCACGTCTACTTCCCGCAATCTTCCTTCTGCGTTCACACCACACAGCGCAGCATTCCAGTTGTTGCTTGATCAGATATGATTTAGGCCAAAAGTTAACAAGAATTATTTATATCATTTATTAAAGTTCCCATTTATTATATTTGATTAACGTCAACTCTCACCCCAAACCTAAACCCACCCGTCACAGTAAGGTAAAAGCAGTAGTTGTACCGAGCATAATTTATGAAAACCAGGGGCGATTTTAAGATTTTCATTTTAGGGGGGCTAAGCTCCTTATGAGAAAAAAAATGAATAAATATATATAAGTATAAATAAATAAGCCTAATATACGTATAAGTAGTAATTTAATAGTAATACACTTAAAAATGTAAGAGTAATATGGTAGGGTTTATGCTAAACAATATTTATTTAACACTATATTTTGTGACTTGAATCATTATATTAAAATAGGAAATCTTTTTAATGCAAGACAACACATGATGTTTCTATCTCTGTCAGTGACTCTGACAGTTAATACGAGTACATTCGCTAAGTGGTTCTGTCACTGTTTTTAATCCTTTCAGTGCATGACTGTGGTATAGATAATGCCACTTGCACTGTATTGTATTTTATTATGGTAGGTCACTTTGAAATACAAATAGTAAAATGTTTGTCAAGAATTACATTATTGCAAGAGGAAACAGTTGTCCTGATGAGGTGAGTACTGAGAAAACAGTGGATTGAAACCCAATTGCTCCTATATGACTTTGGGGTACAAGTGATTCAAGTGTATCTATAGTAAAGTATTGCAAATAAGCTTATTTTATAACAGTTTATCGATAAACACACACCTTGTTCTCTCGCTCTGCACAGCTGTGGTTTGCTGATCAAATGAAAAACAAAAGTCAGGGTTTCAAAATTCAGCCGATTTCTGCTGCCGTCTTCATATCATATTCAAAGGGGATAGAGGGCTACAGCCCCCCTAAAATAGGCTTAGCGACGCCAATGATGTTATCTATTAAATTACCCAATAAATTACATTTTTTAATGCCTACCCCCACCCCAACCCTAAACCCACTTGTCACAGTACTGTATAAATATTAGTTATTGTTATTCAGTGTGATAAAAAATGCTGCTATATTAATGTGCATATTGCACTTCCGGCCGGCCGCGTATCCGATCTAGACTTTACCCAGCATTCCGGCAAATTACCGGTAATGTTAAAAAAAAACTTCTCTTTCCGGAAAATTGCCGGAATGAATTTACCGATTTTCTCAAAAAGGGCCTGTTCACACATACAGACCTTTCTGGAAAATTGCTGGTAATTTCCCGAGAATGGTCTGTGTGTGTGAAAGGGGCTAATGTTTTTATTAGATAAAGTTAATGATAAGAATAATTAAAATATACAACTGTTGTTCAGCTGATGGCAATGCAACAATTTAAAAAATGTATTAGTAAAATCAACACTGAAACAACTAAATGCTGTTGAATTATTGTTAGTTTATGTTAATGTTGCTAACTAATCATAATCACAAATTTGTGAAATGAGATGAATCTTACATTTACGAATGTCTTACATATCATGTCACCATTTTACATTAATTACAGTGACAAATCATTAATCACAATCATGCCATCCAGCATAATGTACGAATAATCCAAATAAGATCTTGTTCTTTAAAGAAAGAGCATCTGGCCATCTGTCACACTGATCATGTGAACGCTGTTGTGCAAACATGCTTATTTGATTAGTGAGCCAAATAGTGTATAATCTGTTAATTATATCTATGTCATAACTTAAATTGAATTTTCAATCCCTGATCTTCAGTGTGTTCTCAGACATAGAATATATATCCAATGACCTTTCCAAAGCACGAGTTAACAGCCATTTTAAACATGTCCCAACTACACTCTATAGTGAAAATACATGTGTAGGTTTACCACATGCCTCTAAGGGCACTTGAAGATCTACCCAAGCACTAACATCTGTTGTCTTTACTGCGACGGTGCCTTAAATTGTGAAAGTAAAAGCATTTAAAAAGAGCACAGTGTGTGTGCATATTGACAGAATCAGTATGATGTACTTGGCTCATGGCTCTTCTGCTAAATAAACCCACATAAAGAGGGTGTGTTTGCGTCTAGAGAAAGCGCAAGATCAACAGAGATGTTTGCACAGCACCTGGGATACTAAAGATGTATTTCCCACATAGCACACATATAAAGCCATCAGATGTGTCAGTAACTGAACAAAGAAGTTTAGTTTGAGTTCCTGTGTTGACAGGCGAGGGGAGCGTTATAGCACGGATAGTTGCCTGGACACAAGATCAGATCACAGTTATCTTTGCTTCTTTATTGCCTTTATTGACGGCCAGCATGTGGCAACAGTTAAAGCTCTCTTCGCTTTACTTTGAGACAGTCAGTATAGGGTACAAATTGGAGTATTTTAATCATCATCATAATTTAAAACGGGCATACTATTTTCTGAGAATAATTCAGAACCAATAATAAAACAGCCATAATCTAATAAATTATCAACAAGCACACTGTACCTGATCAGCAAATTCTTATTGAGTAAATGCTGTAGTATTAATTGTCTTATTTGTTTTATTTCGGCTTGAATAGAAGCAGTTAAAAAAAACAACAACATTTTAAGGTCAAAAATGTTTAGCCCCTTTAAGCTTTTTTTTTTTTTAAACTATTATTATACAATAACTTGCCTTTTCACCCTAACCTGTCTAGTTAACCTAATTAACCTAGTTAAGCCTTTAAATGTCACTTTAAGCTGTATAGAAGTGTCTTGAAAAATATCTAGTCAAATATTATTTACTGTCATCATGGCAAAGATAAAATAAATCAGTTATTAGAGATGATTTATTATTATTATGTTTAGAAGAGTATTGAAAAAAATCTCTCCAATAAACAGAAATTGGGGAAAAAAATAAACAGGGGGGCTCATAATTCAGCGGGGCTAATAATTTCGACTTTATTTTTCCATGTTATTACAGCATTTATTCACACCTTTTATGCAAAATTAGACCCTTTTAAAGGTAACCTATTAAAGGAAAGGTATTTAATCAAATTCTTTTGAATTTACAGCTCATAGTTGTTCAGCGAAAAAGAAAATCAGATCCAAATAAAAATAAAAAAATCAGCTTTTCATGCTGTAATAAGGTATATGCCAAGCTAGTGTTGTTCCCATACTGATAAACTTCCGGTGACCTGTTACTGTGAATTTTTGTTACATTTTATATGGTTTCTTTTACAATCTATTATCAGTGTTGTAATGTAATTAAAATACATTCAGTTAAATAAACTTTGGCATTCATTTAGTTGTTGAAGCGTAAAACGAGACAAAAAACCTTTTACTCGCGCTCGCCCGTTAGAATCGGCAGGCTAGCACAGAAGCTCCATTGAACATACTGGGGTAAAATAAATGCTCATATTATAAAGATATGGCGGGGGAAAATGTAATTTAATGCAGTGCTTCTTGTACAATCTGAGACCCACTTTATATCAGCCAGTGGAGATCGCTGATTTTTAAAGAAAACAGACCTTAAAGGCGCTGATTTTTGCATTGGCATACAGTTCACCGGAAGCGCTTAACCCAGGTTACTGGCAAATTAAAAGTCCTATTAGCATGCTTCGGCATATACCCTATGATTTTTCAATAGACGTAAATACATATATACACCTAAAAGTGTGTTAGATACGGAAAAAAAATTGTTATTTCAAGTTCTGACACACAAATTTAACTTGATAGATAAATGTGATTAATTAAAGTACTCCATAGATACCCAGATCTAAAATGAGCCAACACATGCACAAAAAAGTAAAGTCACACTTTAATTTAATGTATAATTTATGCTATTAACAAACCATTAACTAAGACTTTTAACTCAGTAAAATGAACTGCTTATCAATAGTTAGTTGGGTTTCGGTATTGGGTAGGATTAGGGATGTAAAATGAGATACTTTGTTAGTGCTAATAAACAGCTTAACAATATGCAGGTAATAAGCCAGCACAGATACAGTATCCTAGATATCACATACAGCCCCTGAGTCAACAGCGCTGCCACATTTGTACAGTGCTCCCAGCACAAATGTCATTCAACCGCACTGGTCAAGACAGTGTGACAATGTGAAGATGCTGGACTTTAGCGCTGTGCATGGGTGTAGAAACGAGCAAACAAAGAAAACAAAGCAAAAAGGCAGAACATTTCATAGGTAAGATTTCAGTTTTTATGTTTTTGTATGTCACAAACTTTTATGCTAAACAAGTAATGTTATTTAGGATAATACAGTCACTTACTGCCAGACTAAATACCAGGCTTATGCTAGTTTTTTTACAATAAAATAAGCAAACAACGTTATAAAATATGACAACAAGATGCTGCAGTGCTGGAAACTTGTATTATTGTTGGCTAAGTTAACGAGTTGGCTAAGTCACAAACGAATCCCTCTGTTAGAATAAGTGAAAGCAGGAGAGGGGGGGGGGGGTGTGTTTCAGGACACAGATTAGATCAAATTTAACAGGGAGGGAGGATAATACATTTCCATGCACACAAACACATGAGCTGAGTCTCAAACGGCACACTATACACTATGCACTCGTGCACTATGTACTTATGCACTTACACACTCAACAGCATGTTATATGTATGTAGTGTTGTTGCAAATGGAGCACTAATGTTTTTTACTAAGCGGAAATTCAATCCGTTTCCTCGATGATGTTTGATGGTTGCCAAATCAGTGAAATAAATGACCACTATCAAATAATACCTGCCATGAGTATTGCTGCATTCACCATCGGGAGGCGCTATAATCACTCTCGTAGGAGAATTTTGCTTTCACAATCCAAAATAAATAAAGTTATCCAACATGTGCGCCCGATAGCTCCGCTACGAGAGCAAACCTGCGGTCGTTGAGTGTGTGAAGTGTCCAGCATTACACACTTCATTTTACTGACTGAATGAGTGCATCGTCCGGGTTAATTAAGTGCACTTATTATTTGTAGAGTTTTTAGTGTGAACGCACTGTTTATACTACAAAATGGCGTAGAATAGTGCTTAAGTTTGCGATTTGGAACGCAGCTATGCTCTTGGTTGGCAATGCCCATGCGGTCACCTATCCACCAATGTAGAAAAGTGATGTAATTTTAAAAAACATTTGCATACTGATCACAAGGAAAACTCCCGATCATAGATATATGTGTATATGTGTATATCTCTGGCTCTGGATGGCCACAGTCCTTCACTGCAGCTTGGTCCCGCATTCATTTCAAAGAAGCGCTACCCTGTACTAAAATGGCGGGTCTATTGACGCATTCCCTCCAATAAACAACATAGCAGGCAACATCTAATGTATATATCTATGATATATCTGTAGTAAATGGTGTGAATTTAACTAAATTTACTTAAACTAAAGTGTCAACAAAAGTTATTTTTCTTAATGTTCATGAATCTCTTCACTAATGGTATCTAATGAAATTCCATTCAGTGTAAAACATCAAACATAATTTAATCTATCCATCCATTCATCCATCCATCCATCCATCCATCCATCCATCCATCTATTTACTTTAATTTAAATAATGCTTGGCGTTTTTCTCCAGTATGTGAATCAGTATCAAAGCAGACACTGTGAATCATCCCAATAGTCTGATTTACACTTCTGCTTCAGACTAGACTGTGTGCTACTTATAGATGCAGTTGATGGCTTACTGGTAAACTTTCACTTCCACTCTCATTGAATCCCATGAAACTGTAGTTCAGAAAGATGTGGGAGCATTTCATTCATCTCATAAAAGGTCAAGACATCTTCCGAAACAAAGCTCCCACTGTTACACTGACAGGATGTCAACAAACTCCTGCAATTCTGAAGCTTTTCTCAGTGTGGTGTTTATAGTTTTGTGGGACATCATAGTATCTGTGCTTACAATTTCCTTTCTAACATCAAGAAATCTAGTCAATATGTAAAATATAAATGTTAAAACATTGTGTACACTTTAATTATTTTTTACCTCACAGTGGCAAATTCTGAAAGCCTGTCCTAGTGGACCAATTATATCACATAAAGAATCAAGTAGTTTTTCCCACAAACTGATTAGTAAATATTAATGTACAAGTGGATTAGGCATGCGACGATAACTATTTTCGAGGTATACCGCGGTTTAGAAAAGTCAAGGTTTTAAAACTGCCAACATTTTCTGTAATACCGCTCCTGAAGTATGTGTGATTTTTTTTATATCAAGAGTTCACACTTAGCTGATGATTAATTATAAAAGCTTGCTTGGCATGCTGTCCCAGGAGAGAGCCCTGAGCTCATGAGATCCTTGAGCCCAGGGCTCCCTCCCGTTGCAAGGCGGGAGGGGAGTTTGAGCTCAGGTAGATCTCGAGAACTCCCCTGCTGTAGTAACCAATGAACAATAAGTGATTGCTCTTGGAGATAACTACATACTAGAAGCATGTCTATGGTGCCGATTTGGATTAGTCAGTTAACTTAATTGCATGTTTTCTAGGCGGTGGGAGGAAACCGGGGAACCCGGGGGAAACCCACGTGAGCACGGGGAGAAGAGCAAACTCCACACAGAAATGTCTGCTGGTTTGGTAAAGCCTTCTTGCTGTGAGGCAACAGTGAAGGAGGAGTAGGGGTGGAAGGGGGGACTCTTCAAACGAAGATAGCAGTGGAATGAAACCCAGGCTATTTATAGTAGTTTAGGAGTCATCTGACTGGAGCATAGTGAATTGGATAATGCGGATCCAGCCGCTAGCAATCATAAGCACATGATCCTCTCGAAATTAGTTTATACATAAACTTCACTTATGTTTTTTAAAAAGTTTTTAGGACAACAGTATCTCCAGCAGAAAAGATATTCAAAGATGCCGTTTAAATTGTAAAGGAATCATTCATTCATTCATTTTCTTGCGGCTGGAGGGGCATCCGCTGCTTAAAAACGTGCTGGATAAGTTGTTGGTTCATTCCGCTGTGGCGACCCTAGATTTATAAAGGGACTAAGCCGACAAGAAAATGAATGAAATTTTGGTTTTATAAGAAAAAAAGGCAATCTTGTGCATATTATGGGCATGACATTGCCAATTAAAGGCCTGGTTTCACACTACATAATTTCTAGTCTTTTTTGCAGATCAATTTTGACAACAATATCATGTATGAGAAAAAATTAAAAGGTGATGAAAAAGTAAATGAGAATGCTGATAAAGAGTCAAATTAAAAGTGTAACATTTAATACTCTCTGTCATCCTAACAACAAAAAACAGCATCAAATATTGGAGTGGAAAACCTAGCAATCACTGTTTCCCATCTCTGCTGGTTACAGTACTGAAGGCAGACAATCTAGATCTAAATCATGTGTATGTACAACAACTCAGCAGCAGGTATTATTTGTTATGTAACCAGTCAAATCTGCAATCAGCACATCTGATCATGTCAAAAACGACTTGTTTGGAATTAGCGATAAAGCCATGGATGGCACCAGGAGAGGTCTGAGTGAGGTTATTTGCGTGTTGATCTGACACTGGCACACGCTGGGTTTGTGCGGTAAAATAGCTGAATGTCTGTGATGCTCTCATCACGCTTGGCTAGCCTTGTATCCCTGACCTAAATTTGCTCAGCATGGCTATGAAGCACAGTTACTCTCATGCCTTTTCTTGACTCTCCATCTGCAGGGCCAGTTATATTCGGATTCAAGCACTGGCCCATCACAAAAACACATACAGTACTCTCATATAAAAGATCAACCAGACTGCTTGAGACCCTGGCAGTCCATGTTGAGCCAATGGATTAGATGACGAGAATACAGACTGTAAATCTGATGGCATAAACTGTATTTTGAGAGCTGTGGTGACATAAGCAACTTCTGCGCTCCCACTGAGATGTGAAATGACTCTTATGGTGAGTCACCACCTTATGAACAGGGTGTAGAGAGCTTTCACTGTGCTGTAGTCAATTACATTCAGAACACTGTGTATAATGTGTGTTAGATATGTTATTTTTATTTGAAAATGTATTACATTTGAATGTAATAATATTAAACATATTTAGTTAATAATATATTACATTAAGTGTAATTAATATCTTGGACTACATAAAAAACATGTATATTTTTGTTTTTTTAAAGCTTTTAAATTATACTATGTACTTGTCACAGTCACCAGTAATCTAGCCCATGCAGATCGCTGCAGAACTACAAATCTGCCAGCAAAAGAACTACATATCCAGTCATGCACCACTCACACACCTGGCCTAGATCCCCATAATTGCAAACAGACACAGCTGAAGCTGTTCAGGACTAATTGCACAGACTTTGGCCAAATCCCAATTCTATTTTTGTACCCCCACCCCTTCCCCTTGGCCCTTAAAACCGAATGTGAAGGGGTAGGGCTTCAAAATTTACCCCCAAGCATTGGGACAGCACTACAGCACCTGCACACGTCATCATATGTCATCGCAATCTCTTGCTTCATATGAGATCAGATGATCGCGACTGCTGTAGTGATTCCAGTTGTGTTATTTTTTAGTATTTATCTTTGGGAAATCACTGAAGGCATATATAATGTTATCACAACAATCTATTGTGGAAATAAGATTGTAACTGTACTGTTTATTTACACAGTGGCCACATTCATCTATGTAAACACAAGAAACAACATTAACATTATAGCAGACACTGTAAAAAGCTCATTCCCAGCCACTAGAATTTTCTGACAGGGAATTTGAGTGTCATCGAGTTTCAGAGTGTTGTGGGACTACTCTACAGGAGTTATGATTATGGATTATAGATCGCAAAAATTAACGGTTTTTAATTTAGCGGTTTAAAAAGCATGACGGTAAAACGCGAATACGGCTATGAATTATTTAAAACATGTGCTTATTTGTTGTAAAAATACGTAATAATTTTAAAAAATACTAATTTGTGGATCTCCTTACTTCCGGGTGCAGTCATGCAGGTGTTGTGGCTGGTGAATTCTGGGAAATGTTCTTACCCCTTGGTTTTGAGTGTGGTCATGAAAAATCTCCTTTTGTAGGGGTGTATAACCCTTCCCCTTAGCAATACACCTTCAAGCTAAAGAGAATTGGGACACCCCTTTATGGGAACGCGCAAAATGAGGTGTAGAGGTAAGGGGAAGTGCTAAGGGGTAGAATTGGGATTGGGCCTATACATACACCTCTCAAACGCACAAGTTGCTGAGTTTTGTACATCTGTATCTGTAAACAATCCAACGCGTTTTCCTTGCCTTGCCTTCCGTGTGTTTGAACCTTGCTTTGTTTTGTTTGTTTTATCGTTTATCCCTGTTTGCTGCCTGCCTTCTGACAACTCGCCTGTTACTTTGACAACAAGTCTGGATTGCCAGTGTTCATGTTTGCTCTTATCCTGACTATTGCTTGTCTGACCAATCTTGTAAATAAACCTGCATTTGGATCCTCACCCCTGTTGTCAGCATCACTTCACATCACAGTACTGTCATACTGTAAACAATCTACTGTTTGTTAAATAAGGTCAATTTTTAATTATTATTGCATTGAACAATAAGTTAATATATATTAATCTTGTATCATCGCACGTAATATGTGTGCGTCTTTATTTACAGTATTTATATTCAAAGAAAAAAGTACAAATAAACATTACAAAGCGATTAAACAAAGCTATTAAAATATGCATATTTCTACTGTGTATATATCTATTGTAATGCTTATAATTTATCATAATAAATAGTAATAATAATATGATTTTCTGTAAAGCTCTTTGACACAATTTGTATTGTAAAAAGAACTATACAAAATGATTTAACTCCAGCTATTCAGTGTGCAAAATACAGTTCAGATGTAAAAGTTCTTTCTTCCACTGAAGCTCTTAAAGGGTTTATCAGGTTTTGCAGAAACTTGTGAAGTTCATGCAGCTTGAGTCCTGCTATCATTACAGCTATAGGGCTGGGCAAGCTGACAAACATCATTTCACCATTCAAGTCATCTCATATCCTAAAAACAATAAATTATCCTGATAAAGCACAATTTCTGTAAATTCAATCAATTAATAGTTTACTCAAAATCAATCAATCATTAATATACTCAGAACTGTGCTCATTCATTTGTGGTCATATTTCTTACTTCATTTTAAATCTCAGTTTGATTAAAATGTAGACATTTAAAATAAATATTAATATAAGACATTTTTCTTTCAAAAACTAATGATTGTGGGTCCAACATAAAATAAAAAAAGATATAGCTAAATAACATCCAAAAATGTAAACATTGTGTTTTCAAGATTGCAACTTTGTCACGGTGCCGTTCATTCATTCATTTTCTTTTCTGCTTAGTTCCTTTATTAATCAGGGGTCCCCACAGCGGAATGAACCGTTAACTTATCCAGCAAATGTTTTACGCAGTGGATGCCCTTCCAGCTGCAACCCATCACTGAAAAACATCCATACACACTCATTCACACACATACCAATTCACCTATAGCGCATGTCTTTAGACTGTGGAGGAAACTGGAGCACCCGGAGGAAACCCACGTAAACACAGGGAGCACATGCAAACTCCACACAGAAATGCCAACTGACTCAGCTGGGGCTCGAACCAGTGACCTTCTTGCTGTGAGGCGATTGTGCTACCCACTGTGCCACCGTGACGCCCTGGCGTGTAATATTGCATTAGAAATTATGAAAAATATATAAATATTTAATGCATTTTTGACACCATTAAATAAATGTTAATAGCATAATATGAAATAACAATATATACATATTTTTTCCATACTAAATACGTCATCATATTGCACCGCCCTAATTACAGCAAATGCAGGATCATTTAAATAATAAATTCTAAAATCTCTATTAATCTCCCAATTCACCTAATCCCTAATGATCCTATCATTTATATCTATTTATTGTATGCATATGCTTCTTCAATAATATATTTATTGTATGTCATGCCAGAATGGTTTGCAAGGACTTTCGTGCACCACTTTCCATATGCTTGAGTTCATGGCTAAGCACATTCCAGAACAGTCATGCTTGGGCTCTTGGGGCAAAGCACCATGTGGATGCATGTAGACGTGGATTTCTGGAATTCTGCTCATCGGCTTCTGTCAGAGTCTCTGCAGCTGCAAATTCACCTCACATTACATGAACCACTGGCTCTGTGGCAGCGAAGTGCCTGATCACAGCCTCCCATGCCAGCGAGTCTGAGAAGACTGCTGCAGAAAAGCCCTCCGTCAGTGCTGTGCCAATTAAACACTCATGCAAACGGCGCTCAGAGACACTTCACATGGCAATATGTCAGAGATTTTATGCTCTCTTTGTAAGCCTGCCCACATCACTAAACCACAACAATTTGCTCAGATGTTTTGTGGGGTTTAGCGACCTTAAAAAATAATAAGCTCTCGTTCTAGTATCTATAATGATGCAGCTGAGCAATTTATGTTGCGTAATTTTTTTTCTTTCTTCGCATCAGATATGTTTACACATCTGGCACAGAACAGCAATCAGTGTGATTATTTTTTATTCTTTCTTCAGAGTAAAGATGTTTGACTACAAGTAGATGGAAAACTTGCTTGATTCAGAGGCTCGTTATGTTCTACAGTATATGGTTTCTACTTAAACTGCACATCAGAAGGGAATTTGGAAGTAAATGAAAAGACGTTTTCGCTACAGAATACTTCACCCTCACAGGTTTGAATTTATATTGGATCTGTTCATAGATAACAAATTCATATCTGTACTAGGCATGGGACGATAACCGTTTTCAAGGTATACCGCGGTCTGGAAAAGTCAAGGTTTTAAAAGCGCCAATTTTCTATATAAAAGTACATTTAAATTTAAATAAATTTTCTATTTCTATACCGGTATGTGTACGTTTTTTATTTACATTTTTTTTCACAGTATCTCCAGCAGAAAATAAATCCAAAGATGACATTTTAAAAAAATGTGTTTTTGACAGCAGAAATCCACAGCCCCTTTCACACAAACAGAACCCTCTGGAAAAATACTGAAAATTACCAGTCTGTATGTGTAAACATGCCCTTTTTGAAAATACCGGTAAATTTGTTTCGGCTATTTTCGTGAAGAAAAGTTCTAGACATGAACGCGCTCTTTCCCACAACCTTCTTTCTGCGTTAACGTGAGACATCTACTCCAGCCGATCAGAACATTCAAACGCATTTACATCTGCGATGTTTATGAAAATAAAAGCCTTTGCATATTTTTCCCGACACATTTATGTTAGTGGCGAGGCAGTGGCGCAGTAGGTAGTGCTGTCGCCTCACAGCAAGAAGGTTGCTAGGTCGCTGGTTCGAACCTTGGCTCAGTTGGTGTTTCTGTGTGGAGTTTGCATGTTCTCCCTGCTTTCGCTTGGGTTTCCTCCGGGTGCTCCAGTTTACCCCACAGTCCAAAGACATGCGGTAAAGGTGAATTGGGTAGGCTAAATTGTCCGTAGTGTGTGAATGTGTGTGTGTATGTTTCCGGCTGCGGGTTTCCAGGTTGCAGCTGGAAGGGCATCTGCTGCGTAAAAACTTGCTGGATAAGTTGGCTGTTCATTCCGCTATGGCGACCCTGTATTAATAAAGGCGACAAGAAAATAATTTTTTTTGGTTAGTCAAATAACATTTCTATGTTCCTTATTATGTCAACTGTGTAAACAATTATTGATAAAATGCTTATGATAAACCGTTGTTTGTTTACCTTCAAGATGCTTAAGTTGTTTGACGCGTGTGCACGTGAAGCAGCCAGTGAGCGCCAGCACACACAACATATTATGAACATCTCAACGTGAAAGTTTTCCTCCATATGTTTTCATATAAGTTGTTCACATTATTTTTCCATCCACAGAAATCGTAAAGTAGTCAAATGTGTAAAGCTGCGGTTTGCGTATCTGCCTTTGGATGTCTCACAAAGCAGCTGCATGAATGCTAAAGCTTTAAATAACAGAGAAACCATAAAGTAAATGCGACTCCTATGTGTACAAATACAAGTGCAGCCTTTTATCGATCATTTTTGGTTAATGATGTCAGCATTTACCTGTATTTTGGAATGGAAGTGTGAATGGAATTGTGATTACTGCTCTAAAATAAATTCTTTTTTAATAACTGGGTAAAAAACTAAAACCCTTTTCCCTTTGAAGACTATATTTTACCATTATCACTGTGTGAAAGGGGCTAAAGAATAATTTGAACATCTGACATGTTTGCTGCTCCAAAGTATTTTAAATGTTTCTCAAAATAATATATATTGTCTTCAAAGAGAAAAAGTTTTAGTTTTTTACCTAGTCATTTAATAAGAATATATTTTAGAGCAGTAATACACAATACATTAAAACCGTGATATTTTTATCCAAGGTTATCACATGATCAGAATCTTGTACTGGCCCATGCCTAATCTGTACTCTGAGTTTATATGATCACAATCGGCCCTTTGCTAAGAGTTTGATTGACAGGTGATCTGGCAAGTCATAGTGTCAATATTGTGTGCTCCCAATTACTATACACTATTTTGCCCGACAAATAGAGGAGTTTAGTACATTTACAAAAATTGTAAAAATGTTCTTGTATTGGGTTTTGCAATGCAGGTTTTGTTATTGTAAGTATAGAAATAAAAGTAGCCTCTTTAGAGTTTCAAATAATCTGCTACAGCCTTACTCTTGTCTTTACGACTAAAATTACCTGGGCATTATATATCAAATAAACAACCCAACTAAACATTTCATCTAGAGCAGATTTTAATCTACAACGCTCTGGATGTGTCAATCACCCTTTGACACCTGTTATCCTCATTCACCAGGTCAGTTGTGCAGATAAGCTTTCTCACAACTCTGTATTTTTCAGTTTAATTTTTAAATGTTTTATGAATTGGTAAATACCTTCTATATTTACCTGTTTAGTTATTTAATCATTTTAAACAGCTTTGGGTTATGCTTAGGTAATAAAAAATGCCTAATGAAGATACAAGTCAGTGTTCAGTGAAAATTTCAGGTGCCATATTGCTTGGTTAAAAGAAGAAAAATGGGGAGAAGAAACACACCTTGAGAGAAAGGCAACCAGCAAGATAAAAAAATAATAATAATGACAAAAAATTATTATAATCCATCCATCGCAATGCAGTATCATGCTAAATATTTCATACCATCAAACAGCAATCGCTCACTGGCAAACCCAAATCAATATGTCAACTGAAATTAATGATGAAAAAGGGTGAGGCAAACCAATAACAACCAGCAAGGCGTTTGCAGGCACCTCAAAATCCTCAACTCAACCCCCATTTTAAATCGGATTAGAGTCCACAGGGATGTAATGTAACACCGTGATAATAAACTGTAGATTCTGCTACCAGAACGACCTCATGTGCGAATAGCACGGCGAAGACAAAGACTAATGCTGGTTTCTAAATCAAATGCATCCCTATGATTAGACAACTGTACTGCCGACGAAGAAAGGCGTTGCATGCCATTATTGGAGAACCGAAATCAGCATTTGGTCAGCGCCGAATGGTTACCATCGTCTATAACAGCCTAGAAACGGGCAGTCTGTGATTTCTACTGAGCCACCAGCGTGATTTGAGACACAGACACTGTGATGGCTGAATTCAGACACATGAACACAATTCCGACGACAAGAAGAGCTGGAATCATGGCCGCATCTCTGCTCTTAGAGATGGAGGGAGGAGGTGCGCTCCAACAAAGCATCCTTCAGCACCAAAATCTATACACAATGAGCCTGAACTTATAATAATATTCAGTTTTTTTTTTTAATACATCCTCACTAGGATATGCTGCATTAATTCTTGTATTGTTATTTTATTCGAATTATTCACAGCATTACAGTACGTGCAAGAGGAACATTTAGATAGAATTAAAATCACACCGAACGAAACAGCTCTTGCAATCTGAGCTCAACTGACTGAAAACATAATATGTATAGGTATAAAACAGTTTAATGCGTCTAATCTTCAAAATTAGCACGTTAATATATGGGTATTCAGTGAAAAGTCACACAAATGCCATTACACTAACCGTCTGTTGCGTTTGAATGATCATACACATATTTTAACCAGGCGCTTTTCCTCTGATAAGCGAGTCAATATTCGAGCTCATCCTATATTCAGAGCATTAGTTTATCAATACGTAAGCAGCGCAGGCCCGATTTAACAACATGACATGAACGAACGCCGATTTTAAATTGCGGCAAGGGCACGCATGCTTTGTGCTTGACGCAAAACAGCTTTGAACAGTGTACAGAAACCTCAGTACATACGCTAATAAATTGCATTTAAAGCTCACAAGTGGCAGCTTTGACAGGTTTTTCTTACCTGTGCGCGCGTCGCTGTTATTGTCTCTCCAGCTGCAGTCGCTCACTGAACGCTCGACGGGAGCAGCCGATCCTACAGCCGCCTGTTGCCGAGCGGGGGCGCTGGAGAGACAGATACTGCCAGAGAGAATAAACAGTTTTTCATCATAGCTAATTGTTTTGTTTATTTGTTTAGTTTTTATACTTAAGTAAGCAAGCTGGTTTGTCTATTTAAGGGGAAAACATGGGAATAAATTTCAATATAAATAGATTGTTATATTTATATACACTGTACAAATCATGGTTACCTTGATTTTATAAGTTACACAAAATGTTTTAAGTCAGTTTAGCAGAATATAAGTTCAATGAACCCATAAAGATAATTTGATTCAACTTGAAATTAAAAGATTTAGGTTAGAACATGATTAACTTACAATGCAATGAACTAACGCATTTGCTGTCATGACTAATCGGTCATGTAATTTTTTTTACAGTGTCTATACAGTTGAAGTCAGAATTATTAGCCCCCCCTGTTTATTTTTGTCCTCAATTTCTGTTTAACGGAGAGAAGATTTCTTCAACACATTTCGAAACATGATCGTTTTAATAACTCATTTCTAATAACTGATTTATGTTATCTTTGTCATGATGACAGTAAAAAATATTTAACTACAGATTTTTTAAGAGACTTCAATACAGCTTAAAGTGACATTTAAAGGTTTAACTGGGTTAACTAGGCAGTTTAGGGTAATTAGGCAAGTTATTGTATAATGATGCCAAAAAAAAAAAAAAAAAAAAATATATATATATATATATATATATATATATATATATAGCTTAAAGGGGCTAATAATATTGACCTTAAAATGGTGTTTAAAAAATTAAGAACTGCTTTTATTCTAGCCGAAATAAAACAATTAAGACTTTCTCTAGAAGAAGAAATATTATCAGACTGTGAAAATTTCCTTGCTTTGTTAAGCATAATTTGGGAAATATTTTAAAACTAATAATAATAAAAGGGGGCTAATAATTCTGACCTCAACTGTGTGTGCAAAATGTTTAATATTGCTGCTAAAAACAAACTAAAAATATATTCATTTTATTTTAATGTAAGTTATTTATACAGTGAAGAGCATAAATAAGCACACCTTAACTAATTTCTCTCACATTTAACTGATTAGCCTAGTTCCTCCACTGTAACAAATAATTATTGAATTGAATCAAATGAACTTTTCTAGTCAACTCAACTTGCATTAATCAAACCGAAAACTTTGCATAACTAATTAAAAGTATAAAAATCTGATTAGCTTATCAAAATTATTTTGTAAAATTAAAACATCAAAACTTGTTTAATGAGCATTTGTTGTCATGACTTCTTGTCATCTATTTTTCTACACTATATATGAGATAACTGTGCAAATCTGGTTTATTGGTTTTATTTTTGATTTGTCCCAAAGGCAAAACTGGAACTATTCTAACGTCATTAAGTTATACTTTTATAACTATTATAATAAATGAAGATTATGGTGCAAAATGAGTACAGCCCATTAATTATTCTGAATATTGTAAACCCTTTATTCAGGCACTTTAAAATGATAAACGAAAATAATTATAAAACAAGACATCAAACAAACCCACATTTATTTCCAAATAAATATACCAAAAGCCCACTTTGAATTAAATTGTTTAAAGTCGAGACAAAGAACATCCGTACAACCTGTCTTCATCCAATGAAAGGCTTTCAATGGGCTTTCTTTATTTTGGTTTGTTTTTGCAGTTATACATTTGAAGTTGTTTAGGTTTACTTTTTGAGGCCATTGTGTCATCATGCATATGGCCAGTCTTTCCTGCTTCCTTTCTCACAGCAGTGATCAGACTTAAACTGAGAAATCATCCAGTGCTACGGACTCTCATGAGATTATTGTACTCTCCAAAGAACTGTGAGAACGTCTAAGCAAGACACAGTCTCTCTTGCTCTCTCTATTTGGACATGAGCCCAGGGAAACATCTGTCAATATGTGCTCCTCCAGCCAGGGAGGGATTTGTCTTGAGCTGGACTTTCCTGTCCATCAGGCGTTTCTTTATATCCAGATAAGCTAAGAGTTGTAGGTCACCTCCTCAAGCACCTGCTCGTAACATGCCAAGTGGTTTGTAAGTTCTGCCTATTTTCCTGTTGTAATTACAACACATACAAATAAAGTTATAGCAGTGAGATGATCTTTATGCATGCTCAGTGATCATTTGAACAGCTTTATCACAGACAGTATGAACAGAGTGAACGTACATACGTTATTATGTAAATCTAATAAAGGTTTCAAATGCAGCAAATAACATGATCATCATATTCTGCGTTTTGTGCAACAGTACGCATGTACCATCGCTAACCAGTAGATGTCGTTATAATGCAGTGTAGGCTGTAATTCTAAGAGCTTTCTAGAATCGGATGACGCATAACCTAATGACATGCAAGTGGGTTCACACGGATGATTTCCAACAAGGCAAAAGAAATACATTTTAAAATCTTACGTAACATTTACCCGGTAAATTCTAGTATTTCCAATTTTTTTGGACATCGGCAGCTCCTGTTCTTTCTGCCAACAAGCAGAGGAGACATTAGTAGCTATGTTGTTTGATTGTTCAATATTGGTCACTCTTAAGTTCTCTTACATTTAATTCTGCCAATCCTGTGAATTGCTTTAGTCTAAAAAATATATTAATTTTTTTAATATAATAAACCAAAAGCTAAATCACTGAAACACATCAAAAAATTTTTATCTTATATGGCAAATTTTTCATTCACAAATAGAAATTCTCAAATAATTACCCATCCTTTGCTCATTTTAGAATAGAATTTAACTGCCTCCTAAAATCACTCCATCACTCCTCGATCTTATCAAGAATATAAAACCCTAAGACTACGAAATATTATGCAGATGTATTTGATGAAGATCCTTGATTTTAGTTGTTTCCCTTATGGTTCTTTAAGTGCAACTTCATTCTTTTGTTTAATTTAGTATTTTTAGTATTACTATTTGATTAATACTAAATCTATGATTCCATTATTTTATTTTCACTTTTCTGTCTAATGGTATTTTGTATTGGTATGTGATTTATATTATTTCTTATGACTGTGTAGTATTGACCTTTTTTAAGATCTGTATGTGATCTCTTGGACTGTTCTCATGTTCTTATATAGTCAAGCAATAAAAAGGGTACACAAGCATAAACAAGAAAAACTATTAGCATTATAATGGTATTTAGTAATGATAATGTTTTGAATCCAGTCAGTCAACTAAACTACATATTCAATCGTTGAATTAAAATGTGTAAATTGTATGACAATGCGACATGACAATAATGTGCATCATTAAAACAACACACACTATAGGAAACCTTATATAGATTAGGATCCTAGAGTTTGTTTAAATGTTGCATCGCAGTTAAAGCCTTATTTCCACTCCAAACTGCTTTAAATGTCATAAGACAGTTTTATTCAGTTTCTTCAGATTTGTTTGTTGCACATCTGTGATGCAAACCACCCATTTCTGCAAATCCTAAAGGTGGTGCTTAACAGGGAAGATGCTACTTTGATAAAGGCCACAAGAGAGTAGTGAACCTACTGTTTTGTTCAAAAAACCAGTTAACTCTTGACATGACCCAGCTGAAAATCGCAAAAATATTTCCCAACTTACAATTGCCAAAACTTAGTAGACCTGTGCAACCTGTATTCTTAGTTTGTTTTCTTATCTGAAAGGAGTGCCATCAATGTGATCTTCTTCTGCTGCAGTAGTTCATCTAATCTTTGATGTGTTATTCACTCATTTTTCTGTTACTTTTACCTATTCATCAACTTGTACCTGCTCATGCCCACAGAACAGCTACTTGATGAGTGAAGTTAGTATAAGTAGATTGATATGAGTTAAATTTTAATTGGAAATGAAAACACCATAAGCAGAGGTTTCCACTGTACAAGTATAGGGGGTTGGGACACACTTTTACATTTTAAATGGCTGAAGGATCAATTTAATGTCCTGTAAACATGCATGTTGAAAAAGAACCAAGTAACAGTAACTAATAAGGAGTAATTGTTCCTATTAAAAAGCTTTATTTTTGAATGCACTTTAAATACAACCACCCACAAGTCTGCTTGAATGGGTTGTAAAATTGAAGCAAAAAGAACCTTTCTGAATGGCTAAATTTTCCATTTACCCAAGATATTATTATTATTGTTGTTTAGACCACCTCTTATACACAATAATGTCTATTGCAAGGAAATACATGATTACACTACCAACACTGTAACTGCATCATCTTATAGCGCACAGTGTCTTCTGTTTTTAAATGTCAGGAAATTGATCTTTTAAAATTGTTCGAGAGAGCATGAAACATCAGTTCTTGTTTACCGAAGTGAAAATCTTTATTACATATAAAAATAAAACATTTACAAACATTTTAATTACAACACATAAAACATTAAGCTGACAAATTACATCATTAATTTCCCCCCTCACATACATTTTCTTTTATTTTCCAGTTTCAGTAACTACAGATACTAATATCAGTACTCCTGCTGCAGTAGCAGTCTTTGAGTTCAGGGCAAGGTCTTGTGGGTTTTCCTCAGTCCACCATCTAGCCGTTTTTCATATCCTTCTTTTTAGAAGCGTACGTGTACGTTCATTTGTCAGGGAGGGATATTGCTGGTTCCTTGATACAGCTGCAACAGATACAATATTTGTCTTAACACACAACATGAAATGAATGTAAACCATGAATTTGTTCTACCTGCCCAACTTCCCCTCATCTTATTCCTGTCAATCATGACAATTTTAATGAACAGCTCGTTGATTTGTCTTATTTTTGAGCAGTTTTCTAAATTGTTCTTTGTTAAATAAAGTGTTTAGATATGTGGGTGAAGCTACTGATTTAACATTTTATATTAAAGACATAAAAACATATACATCATAAAAAAGCTAGTATATAATCACATACATTTCCAGACCCAGTTATAACTATTATGTGAGCAATTCACATTTAATGATGCACCATTCTGTAAAATAAAAGAATGTCAATCATGTCAATCTTGGGCTAATCAGCATGGAAACAACATAATTCTTTGGAATGCAATACAGTATGGTACCAAGGCAATGACTGATATATTTGTAAGTGTAAAATAAACAGCGATATGGATGATAATCAGATATTTAGGTTTTTGGGATTTCATCCCTGATGTTTACTTTGATTTACTGACCAAATGAATGCACGAACATAAGTAATCAATAAATAGCATGCTTCTGACTAGCCATCTATGAAGAATCTGGCAGCAGCAATGTTCACCAGTTCTACACTGATGTAGAGCAGTGTGTCTAGAATTCCATGTCAAGAACAGATTATAATAAAACAACGTTCCAGGCTCATGTGAAAATAAATCAAACCATATCTGACTATTCTTAGAAAGATTCAGCATGATCATGGAAAAAATGGAGGATTTCTTCACCAAACTAACACCATACATCATTTACAATGGCTATTGCTGAAACTAAATGAAATCTTTATTGGTGCTATACTCATCAGCGTTGGGTAAGTTACTTCAATAAATTAAAGAAATGGTGCACCCCGAAAAGAAAAGTCATTTACTCTCCATTCACTTAAAATTTTTTAACACTTTTTGAAATTTTGAAGAAATCTGAAAATACATAGATATAATTTACATAAATACAACACACAATTTGTGAATTCACAAGTAAAAAAATCATTACAGTTTCACCATATGAATTTGATTTGGGCATTTATGAATCCTGTTTTGTAAGTTTAAAAAAAAAACACTAATAAATACACAAATGTAATTCTTAAATACAAAACACGATTCATAAATACAAAAATCCAATTTGCATTTAAGAACTGGATTTGTGTTTTTAGGAATCGTGTTTTGAATTTACAAACTGAATTTTTTTATGTGAGTTGTGTTGTGGATGTATGTATTATATTTTGTAAATGTATTATTTTTGAGACTGATCTGGTTTCCGATCTGTCAATAATTAAACATTCATTTTCCTTCAAAATATTTTGTGTGCGTGTCCAAGAAACTCAAAGGTTTATAACTACTTGAGAGTGGTGAGTAAATTCTCATAGTTGGATGAACTATAACTTCAAATCACATTACTAAATCATTTAAATCGTTTAATAATTGTAATCACTTTTACAATTATGCTGCCTGAAAAGTCTCTTAATTACTCAACAGATTGAATTACTTGACTCAAAACTATATAGAATTCACATAAACCTCAATGCATAGACGATACAAAATAAACAGTTTTAAATTAAATATGTACAATTATGTTGCTTCTCTGAGTTGATTAATACATAACTGTTGCATTTATTTACAGTTTTTAAGGCAAGTACATGATAAGTAACTTAAAGTGCTCATTATGTAACGTAAAATACGTATTTGTATTACTGTTTATATTTAGGTCATTTAATTACAGTAACTAGTTACTTGAGTAATTACAGTGAACACTGATAACTGATGACTTACTGGAAAATAATCATTCAGATCTTCCATTGCATGAGACATTTAAATCCACAAACTCCATAACGGCTGCAAGATGCACAACAGGAGAAAGAAAAAAAAAGGAACAAATTAGTTTAGATTAGATTCCTCTAAATAGTGGGGAAATTTCATGCCCCTGACCTTAAAACTTCAATGCAAACAGTACTTTAGTGGTTATAATCTTAATAGCAAAAGTTTGAGATTTTCCCAATGAGGTCATTTTGACGATTTTTATATTTTACAATGTAATAAACTGACTTTTCTGAAACAGGTGTTTTCTAAGAACTCTTATTTTTTCCAGTAATTTTAATAAAAGAACTATGTGAGTATGTATTACCTTGAATAGCTTACTATAGTTTTATCTATCCATTTTTTTCATACATGTCCAAAAATGTTTTACTGTCCATTGAAATTGATATTGGTGATGTTGTATTAGCCATTATGTTCTAAGATTAAGAAAGTAAAATTGAACTATTTAAAATTAGAATTAACCACAACTTTTGCAATTGTTTGACATTTTTATTTAACAAAACAGTTTCAAAATGGACACAGTAAGCTTTTTTTTATTTTTTTTTTTTTAGCCAAGACATTTATAAAAAATACTTAAATGTCCTAACTGAACCATGTTCCACGCCTGACCTCTAAAACCTGGTCTAGTGTTTTGGATATACAAAACAAATTCAGTCAAACCCATCAAAAAGTGGTTTCTGCAGCAGTATCAATTCCCCAAGTAACACAGTTTAAAAATGCACCCAGATAGAAAAGTAATTACATTGCAAACAAAAATTATACTTACAAAAGGGGTCATGGAGGCAAGTGTAGAGTCACAGTCGTGGCTTCATCAATTGCTGTTGATTGGCGTTGTGGAGAACACCATTTTCATGTAGGTGGCCTTTTTCACAGACCTGTTTCCTTGTAGCCCATGCAGTTACTAAAAAAAATATTAAAAATTCAGACAATTTTTGTTGATACTAGTCCTTTAGATGTTTTTAAGGAGATTGTTAGTGCTACTATTATTGCAGCTTTAAAAGCAAATTGTAAAATAGACAAAAGATAAAACAATTCTAAGCAACTATTTGCAGAAGTCATGCTCTGGGTTTTAGTTTCTACAGAAATGGCACACCAAATAGTAGATTTGCAGACATTATGCCTGGGGATGAGGTTTCCAGTAAACCTAGTCTATAGTCCATATAGTCCTAGTCCATAGTTGCAGTGGTTCAATAAAACATGTCAAGACATGCCACAGCTACAGCTGACTTCATTTTGGCAGATGTAGTTTCAACTGATATGTTGTAGAACTATCTATGTAGTTTAGGAAGGAGTTAAGTCTAGGGAAGCAGATTTTGTGATGCCAAGTTAACAACAACAAAAAAAAGGAAAAATTTCTGTAGAGGTAGTGGATTTTGACAAAGCGTTTCCAAAGGTAGTAGTAATGTCCAGGATCATCAATTCTGATGAAAGGCAAGTGGTGTATTGGGAAGTAGTTTCAGCAGAAGTGGTAGCTGTTCTAGTAGTTTCTATAGAAGTGGTGCCTAGGAAAGCAGTTTTTTTCAGCAGGGGTGGCGCCACGGGTAGTTGATTGTACAGATGTGATGACTGGAAAAGTAGTTTTTACAGAAGTGGTGTACGGGGCAGTTGTTGCAGCACAGGTAGTTCCCGACACACTAGATTCTGCAAAAGTAGTTCCAAATGAAGTTGGCAGAAATTGTATGTGATGAAGTTGACTCTACAAAAGTGGTGTCGGCTGTAGTAGTTTCTACTGAAGTAATATACATGTCAGTACTTTCAATAGAAGTGGTGCCTAGGGGGAAGCAGTTGTTTAGGCAGAGATGGTACCATGGGTAGTAGATTTTATAGACATGGTGACTGGGGGAAGAATTTTCAAATAAAGTGGTACCCAAGGCAGTAACATGTATAAAGGTGGATCCAAAGGAAGCTAATGTTTCAGCAGAGGTGGTGCCATAGGTAATAGATTGTGCAGAAGTGGTTATTGGGATAGTAGTTTCAACTGAAGAGGTGTACAGAGAAGTTGATGCAAGTGAGGTAGTGCCTGACGTACAAGTCTCTGTAGTAGTGGTTTCAAAAGTAGTTTAGGCAGAAATGGTGCCTGATAAAGTTGATCCTGTTAAAGTGCTGCCAACTGTAGTTTCAACTGAAGTGGTGTAGAGGGTAGTAGTTTCTTCAGAAGTAGTGCCAATGGAAGCCAGTTGTTTTAGCAGGGGTGGTGCCATCGCAGGTAGATTGTGCGGAAATAGTGACTGGAATAGTAGTTTCTACTGAAGTGATGTATGGGGCAGTTGTTGCAGCAAAGGTAGTCTCTGAAGTGCTAGATTCTGCAGAAGTTATTCCAAAGGTTGTTTTGGGTGAAATAGTGCCTAATGAAGTTGATTCTGCTAAAGTGCTGCCAACTGTAATAGTTTCTACAAAATTAGTGCCTGTTCTAGTAGTATCTATAAAACTGGTCTCTAGGGAAGCAGTCGTTTTGGCAGGGGTGGTGCCATCGGTGGTCGATTGTAGAGAAGTGGTGACAGGAAAAGAAGTTTCTACTAAAGTAGAGTACAGGGCAGTTGTTGCAGCAGAGAAACTGCCTTGCATACTAGACTTAGAGGTGGTTCCAAAGGTACTTTTGGCAGAGATAGTGCTCGTTTTAGCAGGGGTGGTGCCATTGGTGGCAGACTGTGCAGAAGTCGTGACTGGAAAAGTAGTTTCTACTGAAGTGGTGTACAGGGCAGTTGTTTCAGCAGAGAAACTGCTTAACGTACTAGAATCTGTAGGACTGGTTCCAAATGTAGTTTTGGCAGAAATAGTACCTAATGTAGTTGATTCTGCTAAAGTGCTGCCAACTGTAGTAGTTTCTACAGAAGTGGCGTATAGGGCAGTTGTTGTAGCAAAGGAAGTGCCTGACGTAATAGATTCTGCAGAAGTTGCTCCAAAGGATGTTAAGGAAGAAATAGGGCCTGATGAAGTAGATTCAGCTAAAGTGCTGCCAACTGTAGTAGTTTCTACTAAAGTGGTGTACAGGGCAGTTGTTCCAGCAGAGAAACTGCTTGACGTACTAGTATCTGCAGAAGTGGTTCCAAAAGTAGTTTTGGCAGAAACGGTGCCTGATGAAATCAATTTTGCTATAGAATTGGTGTACATGGCATTAGTTTCTACAGAAGTGGTGTATGGGGCAGTTGTTGCAGCAGTGGTAGTGCCTGACGTACTAGATTCTGCAGAAGCTGCTCCAAAGGTTGTTATGGGAGAAATAGGAATATATGAAGCCGATTCTGTTAAACTGCTGCCAACGGTAGTAGTTTCTACAGAAATGGTGTATGAGGCAGCTGTTGCAGCAGAGGAAGTACCTGATGTACTAGACTCAGAAGTGGTGCCCGCTGTAGTAGATTCTACTGAAGTAGAGTACACGGCAGAAGTTTCTACAGAAGAGGTGCTTAGGGAAGCAGTCGTTTCAGGAAGGGTAGTGCCATGGATAGTTAATTGTACAGAAGTGGTGACTGGAGAAGTAGTTTCTACAGATGTGGTGTATGGGGCAGTTGTGCCAGCAGAGAAACTGCCTGATGTACTAGATTCAGCAGAAGTGATTCCAAAGGTAGTTTTGGCAGAAATAGTGCCTGATGAAGTCGATTCTGTTAAAGTGCTGCCATCTCTAGTTGTTTCTACTGAAGAGGTGTACATGGCAGTAGTTTCTACAGAACTGGTGCCTGTTCTAGTAGTATCCATAGAACTGGTCCCTCGGGAAGCAGTCGTATCAGCAGGGGTGGTGCCATTGGTGGAAGACAGTTCAGTAGTGGTGACTGGAAAAGTAGTTTCTACCGAAGTGTTGTACAGGGCAGTAGTTCCAGCAGAGAAACTCCTTTTTGGTTCCAAAAGTAGTTTTGGCAGAAACTGTGCCTGATGAAGTCGATTCTGCTAAAGTGCTGCCAATGGTAGTAGTTTCTTCAGAAGTGGTGTGCATGGCATTAGTTTCTAAAGAAGTGGTGTATGGGGCAGTTGTTGCAGAAGAGGTAGTGCCTGATGTACTAGATTCTGCAGAAGTTGCTCCAAAGGTTGTTAAGGGAGAAATAGGGCCTGATAAAGTCGATTCTGTTAAAGTACTGCTAACGGTAACAGTTTCTACAGAAGTGGTGTATAGGGCACTTGTTGCAGCAGTGGTAGTGCCTGACATACTAGATTCTGCAGAAGTTACTCCAAAGGTTGTTAAGGGAGAAATAGGTCCAGATGAAGTTGATTGTGTTAAAGTGTTGCCAAGGGTAGTAGTTTCTACAGAAATGGTGTAAGGGGCAGTTGTTGCAGAAGAGGTAGTGCCAGACGTATTACATTTAGCAGAGGTGGTTCCAGAAGTACTTTTGGCAGAGATAGTGCCAAAGGAAGACGATTCTGCTACAGTGATGCCAACAGTAGTAGTTTCTACAGAAGTGCTGTATGGGGCAGTTGTTGCACCAGCGGTAGTGCCTGACAAACTAGATTTTGCAGAAGTTGATACATAGTGTATTTTTGGAGCAATGTTGCCTGATGAAGTCAATTCTGCTAATGTTGGGTTGGCTGTAGTAGTTTCTAATGAAGAGGTGTAAAAGCCATTAGTTTCTACAGAAGTGGTAACTGGAGTAGTAGTTTCTATTGAAGTGGTGTATGTGGCAGTTGTTGCAACTGAGGTAGTGCCTGCCATACCAGATTCTGCAGAAGTTGCTTTAAAGGTTGTTATGGGAGAAATAGTGCCAGAGGAAGAGGATTCTGCTAAAGTTGTGTCGGCTGTAATAGTTTCTACCGAAGTGGTGTACATGGCAGTAATTTCTACAAAGGTGGTCGTTTAAGCAGGGGTGGTGCCATTGGTGGCAAACTGTGCAGAAGTCATGACTGGAAAAGTAGTTTCTACTGAAGTGGTGTACAGGGCAGTTGTTCCAGCAGAGAAACTGCTTGACGTACTAGTATCTGCAGAAGTGGTTCCAAAAGTAGTTTTGGCAGAAACGGTGCCTGATGAAATCGATTCTGCTATAGTGCTGCCAATGGTAGTAGTTTCTACAGAATTGGTGTACATGGTATTAGTTTCTACAGAAGTGGTGTATGGGGCAGTTGTTGCAGCAGTGGTAGTGCCTGACGTACTAGATTCTGCAGAAGCTGCTCCAAAGGTTGTTATGGGAGAAATAGGAATATATGAAGCCGATTCTGTTAAACTGCTGCCAACGGTAGTACTTTCTACAGAAATGGTGTATGAGGCAGCTGTTGCAGCAGAGGAAGTACCTGATGTACTAGACTCAGAAGTGGTGCCCGCTGTAGTAGATTATACTGAAGTAGAGTACATGGGAGAAGTTTCTACAGAAGAGGTGCTTAGGGAGGCAGTTGTTTCAGGAAGGGTGGTGCCATGGATAGTAAATTGTACAGAAGTGGTGACTGGAGTAGTATTTTCTACAGATGTGGTGTATGGGGCAGTTGTACCAGCAGAAAAACTGCCTGACATACTAGATTCAGCAGAAGTGATTCCAAAGGTTGTTCTGGGAGAAACAGTGCCTGATGAAGTAGATTCTGCTAAAGTGCTGCCATCTCTAGTTGTTTTTACTGAAGAGGTGTACATGGCAGTAGTTTCTACAGAACTGGTGCCTGTTCTAGAAGTATCCATAGAACTGGTCCCTAGGGAAGTAATCGTATCAGCAGGGGTGGTGCCATTAGTGGAAGACAGTTCAGTAGTGGTGACTGGAAAAGTAGTTTTATACTGAAGTGGTGTACAGGGCAGTTGTTCCAGCAGAGAAACTGCTTGATGAACTAGAATCTGCAGAAGTGGTTCCAAAAGTAGTTTTGGCAGAAACTGTGCCTGATGAAGTTGATTCTGCTATAGTGCTGCCAATGGTAGTAGTTTCTTCAGAAGTGGTGTTCATGGCAGTAGTTTCAACAGAAGTGGTGTATGGGGCAGTTGTTGCAGCAGAGGTAGTGCCTGATGTACTAGACTCTGCAAAAGTTGCTCCAATGGTTGTTATGGGAAAAATAGTGCCTGATGAAGTTGATTCTGTTAAAGTGCTGCCAACGGTAGTAGCTTCTACAGAAGTGGTGTATGGGGCAGTTGTTGCAGCAGTGGTAGTGCCTGATGTACTAGATTCTGCAGAAGTTGCTCCAAAGGTTGTTATGGGAAAAATAGGGCCTGATGAAGTAGTTTCTGTTAAAGTGCTGCCAATGGTAGTAGTATCTACAGAAGTGGTGTATGGGGCAGTTGCTGCAGCAGTGGTAGTGCCTGACGTATTAGATTCTGCAAAAGTTACTCCAAAGGTTGTTATGGGAGAAATAGTGCTTGAGTAAGTTGATTCTGTTAAAGTGTTGCCAACGGTAGTAGCTTCTACCGAAGTGGTGTATGGGGCAGTTGTTGCAGCAGAGGTACTGCCTGATTTACTAGCTTCTGCCGAAGTGGTGCCTGCAATAGTAGTTTCTAGTAAAGTAGAGTACATGGCTGATTTTTCTACAGAAGTGGTGCTTGGAGAAGCAGTCGTTTTAGCAGGGGTGGTGCCAAGGATAGTAGATTGTACAGAAGTGGTGACTGGAATAGTAGTTTCTACTGAAGTGGTGTATGGGGCAGTTGTTGCAGCAGAGGTAGTGCCTGACGTACTAGACTGTGCAGAAGTTGCTCCAAAGGTTGTTCTGGGAGAAACAGTGCCTGATGAAGTTGATTCTGCTAAAGTGCTGCCATCTTTAATAGTTTCTATTGAAGATGTGTACATGGCAGTAGTTTCTACAGAACTGGTGCCTGTTCTAGTAGTTGCTATAGAACTGGTCGCTAGGGAAGCAGTCGTTTCAACAGGAGTGGTGCCATCAGTGGTAGACTGTACAGAAGAGGTGTACAGGTCAGTTGTTCCAGCAAAGAATCTGCCTGACGTACTAGATTCAGCAGAAGTGGTTCCAGAGGTTGTTATGGGAAAAAAGTGCCTGATGAAGTCGATTTTGCTAAAGTGCTGCCAAAGTGATGTACAGGGCAGTTGTTCCAGCAGAGAAACTCTTTGATGTACTAGAATCTGCAGAAGTGGTTCCAAATGTAGTTTTGGGAGAAACAGTGCCTGATGAAGTTGATTCTGCTAAATTTGTGTTGGCTGTAGTAGTTTCTACAGAAGTGGTGTACATGGCAGTAGTTTCTAAAGAAGTGGACCCTGGGAAAGCAGTTGTTTCTGCAGTGGTTGTGCTATGGGTGGTATATTCTACAGAAATGGTGACTGGGGATACAGTTTCTACAGACTTGGTCTGCAAAGTAGATTTCTCTACCAAAGTGCTTAAGGTAGACATTTATTCAGAAGTGGTGGCTGGAGTAGTTGATTCATCAAAACCACTGCCAAGCACAACAAAGTCTGCAAAAAAACTTTCTACAGTAGTGGTGTCTGTGGAAGTAGTTTTTACAGCAGCGATGCTAAAGGAATCGATTTTTCCATCCAAGGTGGTACTTGGGGTAGTAGAGTCTACAGAATAGGAGACATGGGAAGAAGTTTCAGCAGAAATGTTGCCTATTTTAGCGGTTTCTACAAAACCGGTGCCTAGGGAATCCGTTATCACAGAGGTGGTGCCACGAGTAGTAAATTCCACAAAAGTGGTAAATGGGGAAGTAGTTCCTACTGAAGTGGTGGCTGGTAACGTTACTGTTTTGAAAAAAGTAGATGTTGGGTTACTACTCACCAAGGTTTTTGTTGCAGCGGAGGAGGTTTCTGATGTGCTAGATTCTATAGAAGTGGTTGCCATGGTAGTTTAGGAAGAAATGATGCCTGATAAAGATTCTGCATAAGTGGAGCTCGCTGTAGTAGTTTCTATTGAAGTGGAGTACATGGCAGAAGTGTCTACAGACGTTGTGCCTAGGTAAGCAGTTGTTTCAGCAGGGGTGGTGCCATGGATATTAGATTGAACAGAACTGGTGACTGGAATAGTAGTTTCTACTGAAGTGGTGTATGGGGCGGCTGTTGCAGCAGAGTAACTAACTGACATACTAGATTCAGCAGAATTGGTTCCCAAGGTAGTTTTAGCAGAAATGGTGCCTGATGATGATTCTGCAAAGGTGCTGCCCACTGTAGTAGTTTCTACTGAAGAGGTGTACATGACAGAAGTTTTTAAAGAAGTGGTGCTTTGGGAAGTAGTCGTTTCATCAGGGGTGGTGCCACAGATAGCAGATTGTAAAGAAGTGGTGACTGGAATAGTTGTTTCTACCAAAGTGGTGTATAGGGCAGTTGTTGCAGCAGAGGTAGTGCCTGACATACTAGACTCAGCTGAAGTTCTTCCAATGGCTGTTATGGGAGAAATGGTGCCTGAGGAAGTTGATTCTGCTAAAGTGCTGCCAACTGTAGTAGTTTCTACTGAAATGGTGTACGGGGCAGTTGTTCCAGCAGAGAAACTCCTTGACGTACTAGAATCTGCAGAAGTGGTTCCAAAGGTAGTTTTGGCAGAAATAGTGCCTGATGACGTTGATTTTGCTAAAGTGCTGCCTACTTTAGTAGTTTCTACTGAAGTGGAGTATGGGGCAGTTGTTGCAGCAGAAGTAGTGCCTGACATACTAGACTCTGCAGAAGTTACTCCAAAGGTTGTTATGGGAGAAATATAGCCTGATGAAGTCAATTCTGCTAAAGTGCTGCCAACTGTAGTAGTTTCTACAGAAATGGTGTATGGGGCAGTTGTTGTGCCAGAGGCAGTGCCTGACGTACTAGATTCTGAAGAAGTGGTGCCCGCTGTAGAATTTTCTAGTAAAGTAGAGTACATAGCTGACGTTTCTACAGAAGTGGAGCTTTGGGAAGCAGTCGTTTCAGCAGGGGTGGTGCCATGGATAGTAGACTGTACAGAAGAGCTGCCAACTGTAGTGGCTTCTACAGAAGTGGAGTATGGGGCAGTTATTGCAGCAGAAGTAGTGCCAGACTTACTAGATTCTGCAGAAGTGATGCCCGCTGTAGTAGTTTCTAGTGAAGTAGAGTACATGGCAGAAGGTTCTACAGAAGTGGTACTTTTGGAAGCAGTCGCTTCAGCAGGGGTGGTGCCATGGATAGTAGACTGTACAGAAGTTGTGACTGGAATAGTAGCTTCTATTGAAGTGGTGTATGGGGCAGTTGTTTCAGCAAAGGTAGTGCCTGACGTACTTGATTCTGCAGAAGTGGTTAAAAAGGTAGTTTTGGCAGAAATAGTGCCTAATGAATTAGATTCTGTTAAAATGTTGCCAACTGTAGAAGCTTCTACAGAAGTGGTGTATTGGGCAGTTGTTTCAGCAAAGGTAGTGCCTGACATAGTAGTCTCTGCAGAAGTGATTCCAAAAGTAATTTCGGCAGAAAAAGTGCCTGATAAGGTCAATTCTGCTAAAGTGCTGCCATATGTTGATGTTTCTACTGAAGAGGTGTACATGGCAGTAGTTTCTACAGAACTGGTGCCTGTTTTAGTAGTATCTACAGAACTGGCCCCTGGGGAAGCAGTTGTTTCAGCAGGAGTGGTGCCATCAGTGGTAGACTGTACAGAAGTGATGACAGAAAAAGAAGTTTCAACAGAAGGGGTGTATTGGGCAGTACTTTACACAGAAGTGGTGCCTGTTCTAGTAGTATCTATAGAAATGGTCCCTAGGGAAGCAGTCGTTTCAGTAGGGTTGGTGCCGTAGGTAGAAGACAGTACAGAAGTAGTGACTGGAAAAGTAGTCTCTAATGGAGTGGTGTGCAGGGCAGTTGTTGCAGCAGAAGTAGTGCCTGACGCACTGGACTCTGCAGAAGTGGCTACAATGGTTGTTATGAGAGAAATAGTGCCTGATGAAGTTGATTCTGCTAAAGTGCTGCCAACTGTAGAAGGTTCTACTGAAGTGGTGTATGGGGCAGTTGTTGAAGCAGAAATAGTGTATGAGGCACTTGTTGCAGAAGAAGTGCCTAACGTACTAGATTCTGCAGAAGTGGTGGCCGCTGTAGTAGTTTCTAGTGAAGTAGAGTAAATGGCAGAAGTTTCTACAGAAGTGGTACTTTTGGAAGCAGTCGCTTCAGCAGGGGTGGTGCCATGGATATTAGATTGTACAGAAGTGATGACTGGAACAGTAGCTTCTACTGAAGTGGTGTATGGGGCAGTTGTTGCAGCAGAGGTAGTGCCTGATGTACTAGATTCAGCAAAAGTGGTTTCAAAGGAAGTTTTGGCAGAAATAGTGCCTGATGAAATCGATTCTGCTAAGGTGCTGCCTACTGTAGTAGTTTCTACTGAAGTGGAGTATGGGGCAACAACAGAAGTGGTCATTGACATACTAGTCTCAGCAGAAGTTGTTCCAAAGGTAGTTTTGGCAGAGATAGTGCCTGATAAAGTTGACTCTGATAAAGTGCTGCCCTCTTTAATAGTTTCAACTGAAGTAGAGTATGGGGCAGTTGTTGGAGCAGAGGTAGTAACTGACGTACTAGATTCTGCAAAAGTGGTTTCAACAGTAGTTTTAGAAGAAATAGTGCCTGATGAAGTCAATTCTACTAAAGTGCTGTCTACTGTAGTAGTTTCTACTGAAGTGGAGTATGGGGCAGTAGTTGCAGCAGAAATAGTGCCTGACATACTAGTCTCTGCAGAAGTTGCTCCAAAGGTTGTTATGGGAGAAATAGTGCCTGATGAAGTTGATTCTGCTAAAGTGCTGCCATCTGTTGTAGTTTCTACAAAAGTGGTGTCAGGGGCAGTTGTTGCAGCAGAAGTAGTTCCTGACGTACTAGACTCTGCTGAAGTTGCTCCAAAGGTTGTTATAGGAGAACTAGGGCCAGATGAAGTAGATTCTGCTAAAGTGCTGCCAACGGTAGTAGTTTCTACTGAAGAGGAGTATGAAGCAGATGCTGCAGCAGAGGTAATGCCTGACATACTAGTCTCTGCAGAAGTGGTTCCAAAGGTAGTTTTGGCAGAAATAGTGCCTGATGAAGTCGATTCTACTAAAGTGCTGTCTACTGTAGTAGTTTCTACTGAAGTGGAGTATGGGGCAGTAGTTGCAGCAGAAATAGTGCCTGACATACTAGTCTCTGCAGATGTTGCTCCAAAGGTTGTTATGGGAGAAATAGTGCCTGATGAAGTTGATTCTGCTAAAGTGCTGCCATCTGTTGTAGTTTCTACAAAAGTGGTGTCAGGGGCAGTTGTTGCAGCAGAAGTAGTTCCTGACGTACTAGACTCTGCTGAAGTTGCTCCAAAGGTTGTTATAGGAGAACTAGTGCCAGATGAAGTAGATTCTGCTAAAGTGCTGCCAACTGTAGTAGTTTCTACTGAAGAGGAGCATGAAGCAGATGCTGCAGCAGAGGTAATGCCTGACATACTAGTCTCTGCAGAAGTGGTTCCAAAGGTAGTTTTGGCAGAAATAGTGCCTGATGAAGTCGATTCTGCTAACGTGATGCCAACAGTAGTAGCTTCTACAGAAGTGGAGTATGGGGCAGTTGTTGCAGCAGAAGTAGTGCCTGACGTACTAGTCTCTGCAGAAGGGGTTCCAAAGGCAGTTTTGGTAGAAATAGTGCCTGATGAAGTCAATTCTGCTAGAGTGCTGCCTACTGTAGTAGTTTCTCCTGAAGTGGAGTATGGGGCAGTAGTTGCAGCAGTAGTAGTGCCTGACATACTAGTCTCTCCAGAAGTGGTTGCAAAGGTAGTTTTGGTAGAAATAGTGCCTGATGAAGTCGATTTTGCTAAAGTGCTGCCAACTGTAGTAGCTTCTACAGAAGTGGTGTAAGGGGCAGTTGTTGCAGCAGAGGAACTGCTTGATTTACTAGACTCTGTAGAAGTTGCTCCAAAGGTAGTTTTGGCAGAAACAGTGCCTGATGAAGTGGATTCTGCTAGAGTGCTGCTTACTCTAGTAGTTTCTACTGAAGAGGAGTATGGAGCAGTTGTTGCAGCAAAGGTAGTGCCTGAGGTACTAGACTCTGCAGAAGTTGCTCCAAAGGTTGTTATGGGAGAACTAGTTCCTGATAAAGTTGATTCTGCTAAAGTGCTGCCAACTGTAGTAGCTTCTTCAGAAGTGGAGTATGGGGCAGTAGTTGCAGAGGTAGTAGTGCCAGACATACTAGTCTCTGCAGAAGTGGTTCCAAAGGTAGTTTTGGCAGAAATGGTGCCAAATGAAGTTGATGTTGCTAAAGTGCTGCCAACTGTAGTAGCTTCTACAGAAGTGGTGTAAGGGGCAGTTGTTGCAGCAGAGGTACTGCTTGGTGTATTAGACTCTGTAGAAGTTGCTCCAAAGGTTGCTATGGGAGAACTAGTTCCTGATAAAGTTGATTCTGCTAAAGTGCTGCCAACTGTAGTAGCTTCTTTAGAAGTGGTGTATTGTTCAGTTGTTGCAGCAGAGGTAGTGATTGACGTACTAGATTCTGCAAAAGTGGTTTCAAGGGTAGTTTTGGCAGAAAAAGTGCCTGATGAAGTGGATTCTGCTAGAGTGCTGCCTACTGTAGTAGTTTCTACTGAAGAGGAGTATGGAGCAGTTGTTGCAGCAAAGGTAGTGCCTGAGATAGACTCTGCAGAAGTTGCTCCAAAGGTTGTTATGGGAGAACTAGTTCCTGATAAAGTTGATTCTGCTAAAGTGCTGCCAACTGTAGTAGCTTCTTTAGAAGTGGTGTAAGGTTCAGTTGTTGCAGCAGAGGTAGTGACTGCTGTACTAGAATCTGCAAAAGTTTTTTCAAAGGTAGTTTTGGAAGAAATAGTGCCTGATAAAGTTGATTCTGCGAGAGTGCTGCCTACTGTAGTCGTTTCTACTGAAGTAGAGTATAGGGCAGTTGTTGTAGCAGAGGTAGTGCCTGACGTACTAGTCTCTGCAGAAGTTGTTCCAAAGGTAGTTTTGGCAGAAATAGTGCCTGATGAAGTTGATTCTGCTAGAGTGCTGCCTACTGTAGTCGTTTCTACTGAAGTAGAGTATAGGGCAGTTGTTGCAGCAGAGGTAGTGCCTGATGTACTAGACTCTGCAGAAGTTGCTTCAAAGGTTGTTATGGGAGAATCACTGCCAGCTAAAGTCAATTCTGCTAGAGTGCTTCCTACTGTAGTAGTTTCTACTGAATTGGAGTATGGGGCAGTTGTTGCAGCAGTAAAAGTGCCTGAGAAACTGGTCTCTGCAGAAGTTGCTCCAAAGGTTGTTATGGGAGAACTAGTTCCTGATAAAGTTGATTCTGCTAAAGTGCTGCCAACTGTAGTAGCTTCTACAAAAGTGGAGTAAAAGGCAGTTGTTGCAGCAGAGGTAGTGCCTGACATACTAGATTCTGCTGAAGTTGCTCCAAAGGTTGTTATGGGAGAAATAGTGCCAGACGAAGTAGATTCTGTTAAAGTCCTGCCCACTATAGTAGTTTCTACTGAAGAGGAGTATGGTGCAGTTGTTGCAGCAGAGGTAGTGCCTGACGTACTAGTCTCTGCAGAAGTTGTTCCAAAGGTAGTTTTGGCAGAAATTGTGCCTGATGAAATTGATTCTGCTAGAGTGCTGCCTACTGTAGTCGTTTCTACTGAAGTAGAGTATAGGGCAGTTGTTGCAGCAGAGGTAGTTCCTGACGTACTAGACTCTGCAGAAGTTGCTCCAAAGGTTGTTATGGGAGAACTAGTTCCTGATAAAGTTGATTCTGCTAAAGTGCTTCCAACTGTAGTAGCTTCTTTAGAAGTGGTGTATGGTGCAGTTGTTGCAGCAGAGGCAGTGCCTGATGTACTAGACTCTGCAGAAGTTGTTCCAAAGGTAGTTTTGGCAGAAATTGTGCCTGATGAAATTGATTCTGCTAGAGTGCTGCCTACTGTAGTCGTTTCTACTGAAGTAGAGTATAGGGCAGTTGTTGCAGCAGAGGTAGTTCCTGACGTACTAGACTCTGCAGAAGTTGCTCCAAAGGTTGTTATGGGAGAACTAGTTCCTGATAAAGTTGATTCTGCTAAAGTGCTTCCAACTGTAGTAGCTTCTTTAGAAGTGGTGTATGGTGCAGTTGTTGCAGCAGAGGCAGTGCCTGACGTACTAGACTCTGCAGAAGTTGCTCCAAAGGTTGTTATGGGAGAATCACTGCCAGCTAAAGTCAATTCTGCTAACGTGCTGCCAACTGTAGTAGCTTCTACAGAGGTGGAATATGGGGCAGTTGTTGCAGCAGAGGTAGTGCCTGAGGTACTATACTCTGCAGAAGTTGCTCCAAAGGTTGTTATGGGAGAAACAGTGCCTGATAAAGTCGATTCTGCGAGAGTGCTGCCTACTGTAGTAGTTTCTACTGAAGTAGAGTATAGGGCAGTTGTTGCAGCAGAGGCAGTGCCTGACGTACTAGACTCTGCAGAAGTTGCTCCAAAGGTTGTTATGGGAGAATCACTGCCAGCTAAAGTCAATTCTGCTAACGTGCTGCCAACTGTAGTAGCTTCTACAGAGGTGGAATATGGGGCAGTTGTTGCAGCAGAGATAGTGCCTGACGTACTAGTCTCTGCAGAAGTTGTTCCAAAGGTAGTTTTTGCAGAAATAGTGCTGGATGAAGTTGATTCTGCTAGAGTGCTGCCTACTGTAGTCGTTTCTACTGAAGTAGAGTACAGGGCAGTTGTTGCAGCAGAGGTAGTGCCTGACGTACTAGACTCTGCAGAAGTTGCTCCAAAGGTTGTTATGGGAGAACTACTTCCTGATAAAGTTGATTCTGCTAAAGTGCTGCCAACTGTAGTAGCTTCTTTAGAAGTGCTGTATGGTGCAGTTGTTGCAGCAGAGGTAGTGACTGCTGTACTAGATTCTGCAAAAGTGGTTTCAAAGGTAATTTTGGCAGAAATAGTGCCTGATGAAGTCGATTCTGCTAGAGTGCTGCCAACTGTAGTAGCTTCTACTGAAGTGGTGTAAGTGGCAGTTGTTGCAGCAGAGGTACTGCTTGAAGTACTAGACTCTGTAGAAGTTGCTCCAAAGGTTGCTATGGGAGAACTAGTGAATGATAAAGTTGATTCTGCTAAAGTGCTGCCAACTGTAGTAGCTTCTTTAGAAGTGGAGTATGGGGCAGTAGTTGCAGAGGTAGTAGTGCCAGACATACTAGTCTCAGCAGAAGTGGTTTCAGAGGTAGTTTTGGTAGAAATAGTGCCTGATGAAGTTGATTCTGCTAAAGTCCTGCCCACTGTAGTAGTTTCTACTGAAGAGGAGTATGGAGCAGTTGTTGCAGCAGAGGTAGTGCCTGAGGTACTATACTCTGCAGAAGTTGCTCCAAAGGTTGTTATGGGAGAAACAGTGCCTGATAAAGTTGATTCTGCGAGAGTGCTGCCTACTGTAGTGGTTTCTACTGAAGTAGAGTATAGGGCAGTTGTTGCAGCAGAGGCAGTGCCTGACGTACTAGACTCTGCAGAAGTTGCTCCAAAGGTTGCTATGGGAGAACTAGTGAATGATAAAGTTGATTCTGCTAAAGTGCTGCCAACTGTAGTAGCTTCTTTAGAAGTGGTGTATTGTGCAGTTGTTGCAGCAGAGGCAGAGCCTGACGTACTAGACTCTGCAGAAGTTGCTCCAGAGGTTGTTATGGGAGAATCACTGCCAGCTAAAGTCAATTCTGCTAACGTGCTGCCAACTGTAGTAGCTTCTACAGAGGTGGAATATGGGGCAGTTGTTGCAGCAGAGGTAGTGCCTGAGGTACTATACTCTGCAGAAGTTGCTCCAAAGGTTGTTATGGGAGAAACAGTGCCTGATAAAGTTGATTCTGCGAGAGTGCTGCCTACTGTAGTAGTTTCTACTGAAGTAGAGTATAGGGCAGTTGTTGCAGCAGAGCTAGTGCCTGACGTACTAGACTCTGCAGAAGTTGCTCCAAAGGTTGCTATGGGAGAACTAGTGAATGATAAAGTTGATTCTGCTAAAGTGCTGCCAACTGTAGTAGCTTCTTTAGAAGTGGTGTATTGTGCAGTTGTTGCAGCAGAGGCAGTGCCTGACGTACTAGACTCTGCAGAAGTTGCTCCAAAGGTTGTTATGGTAGAATCACTGCCAGCTAAAGTCAATTCTGCTAACGTGCTGCCAACTGTAGTAGCTTCTACAGAGGTGGAATATGGGGCAGTTGTTGCAGCAGAGGTAGTGCCTGAGGTACTATACTCTGCAGAAGTTGCTCCAAAGGTTGTTATGGGAGAAACAGTGCCTGATAAAGTCGATTCTGCGAGAGTGCTGCCTACTGTAGTAGTTTCTACTGAAGTGGAGTATAGGGCAGTTGTTGCAGCAGAGGCAGTGCCTGACGTACTAGACTCTGCAGAAGTTGCTCCAAAGGTTGTTATGGGAGAATCACTGCCAGCTAAAGTCAATTCTGCTAACGTGCTTCCTACTGTAGTAGTTTCTACTGAAGTGGAGTATGGGGCAGTTGTTGCAGCAGAGGTAGTGCCTGAGGTACTAGACTCTGCAGAAGTTGCTCCAAAGGTTGTTATGGGAGAACTACTTCCTGATAAAGTTGATTCTGCTAAAGTGCTGCCAACTGTAGTAGCTTCTTTAGAAGTGCTGTATGGTGCAGTTGTTGCAGCAGAGGTAGTGACTGCTGTAATAGATTCTGCAAAAGTGGTTTCAAAGGTAATTTTGGCAGAAATAGTGCCTGATAAAGTTGATTCTGCTAAAGTCCTGCCCACTGTAGTAGTTTCTACTGAAGAGTAGTATGGAGCAGTTGTTGCAGCAGAGGTAGTGCCTGACGTACTAGACTCTGCAGAAGTTGCTCCAAAGGTTGTTATGGGAGAAACAGTGCCTGATAAAGTTGATTCTGCGAGAGTGCTGCCTACTGTAGTAGTTTCTACTGAAGTAGAGTACAGGGCAGTTGTTGCAGCAGAGGCAGTGCCTGATGTACTAGACTCTGCAGAAGTTGCTCCAAAGGTTGTTATGGGAGAACTACTTCCTGATAAAGTTGATTCTGCTAAAGTGCTGCCAACTGTAGTAGCTTCTTTAGAAGTGCTGTATGGTGCAGTTGTTGCAGCAGAGGTAGTGACTGCTGTACTAGATTCTGCAAAAGTGGTTTCAAAGGTAATTTTGGCAGAAATAGTGCCTGATGAAGTCGATTCTGCTAGAGTGCTGCCTACTGTAGTAGCTTCTACTGAAGTGGTGTAAGTGGCAGTTGTTGCAGCAGAGGTACTGCTTGAAGTACTAGACTCTGTAGAAGTTGCTCCAAAGGTTGCTATGGGAGAACTAGTGAATGATAAAGTTGATTCTGCTAAAGTGCTGCCAACTGTAGTAGCTTCTTTAGAAGTGGAGTATGGGGCAGTAGTTGCAGAGGTAGTAGTGCCAGACATACTAGTCTCAGCAGAAGTGGTTTCAGAGGTAGTTTTGGTAGAAATAGTGCCTGATGAAGTTGATTCTGCTAAAGTCCTGCCCACTGTAGTAGTTTCTACTGAAGAGGAGTAAGGAGCAGTTGTTGCAGCAGAGGTAGTGCCTGAGGTACTATACTCTGCAGAAGTTGCTCCAAAGGTTGTTATGGGAGAAACAGTGCCTGATAAAGTTGATTCTGCGAGAGTGCTGCCTACTGTAGTAGTTTCTACTGAAGTAGAGTATAGGGCAGTTGTTGCAGCAGAGGCAGTGCCTGACGTACTAGACTCTGCAGAAGTTGCTCCAAAGGTTGCTATGGGAGAACTAGTGAATGATAAAGTTGATTCTGCTAAAGTGCTGCCAACTGTAGTAGCTTCTTTAGAAGTGGTGTATTGTGCAGTTGTTGCAGCAGAGGCAGAGCCTGACGTACTAGACTCTGCAGAAGTTGCTCCAGAGGTTGTTATGGGAGAATCACTGCCAGCTAAAGTCAATTCTGCTAACGTGCTGCCAACTGTAGTAGCTTCTACAGAGGTGGAATATGGGGCAGTTGTTGCAGCAGAGGTAGTGCCTGAGGTACTATACTCTGCAGAAGTTGCTCCAAAGGTTGTTATGGGAGAAACAGTGCCTGATAAAGTCGATTCTGCGAGAGTGCTGCCTACTGTAGTAGTTTCTACTGAAGTGGAGTATAGGGCAGTTGTTGCAGCAGAGGCAGTGCCTGACGTACTAGACTCTGCAGAAGTTGCTCCAAAGGTTGTTATGGGAGAATCACTGCCAGCTAAAGTCAATTCTGCTAACGTGCTTCCTACTGTAGTAGTTTCTACTGAAGTGGAGTATGGGGCAGTTGTTGCAGCAAAGGTAGTGCCTGAGGTACTAGACTCTGCAGAAGTTGCTCCAAAGGTTGTTATGGGAGAACTACTTCCTGATAAAGTTGATTCTGCTAAAGTGCTGCCAACTGTAGTAGCTTCTTTAGAAGTGCTGTATGGTGCAGTTGTTGCAGCAGAGGTAGTGACTGCTGTAATAGATTCTGCAAAAGTGGTTTCAAAGGTAATTTTGGCAGAAATAGTGCCTGATAAAGTTGATTCTGCTAAAGTCCTGCCCACTGTAGTAGTTTCTACTGAAGAGGAGTATGGAGCAGTTGTTGCAGCAGAGGTAGTGCCTGACGTACTAGACTCTGCAGAAGTTGCTCCAAAGGTTGTTATGGGAGAAACAGTGCCTGATAAAGTTGATTCTGCAAGAGTGCTGCCTACTGTAGTAGTTTCTACTGAAGTAGAGTACAGGGCAGTTGTTGCAGCAGAGGCAGTGCCTGACGTACTAGACTCTGCAGAAGTTGCTCCAAAGGTTGCTATGGGAGAACTATTGAATGATAAAGTTGATTCTGCTAAAGTGCTGCCAACTGTAGTACTTTCTTTAGAAGTGGAGTATGGGGCAGTAGCTGCAGAGTTAGTAGTGCCAGACATACTAGTCTCAGCAGAAGTGGTTTCAGAGGTAGTTTTGGTAGAAATAGTGCCTGATGAAGTTGATTCTGCTAAAGTCCTGCCCACTGTAGTAGTTTCTACTGAAGAGGAGTATGGAGCAGTTGTTGCATCAGAGGTAGTGCCTGAGGTAATATTCTCTGCAGAAGTTGCTCCAAAGGTTGTTATGGGAGAAACAGTGCCTGATAAAGTTGATTCTGCGAGAGTGCTGCCTACTGTAGTAGTTTCTACTGAAGTAGAGTATAGGGCAGTTGTTGCAGCAGAGGCAGTGCCTGACGTACTAGACTCTGCAGAAGTTGCTCCAAAGGTTGCTATGGGAGAACTAGTGAATGATAAAGTTGATTCTGCTAAAGTGCTGCCAACTGTAGTAGCTTCTTTAGAAGTGGAGTATGGGGCAGAAGTTGCAGAGGTAGTAGTGCCAGACATACTAGTCTCAGCAGAAGTGGTTTCAGAGGTAGTTTTGGTAGAAATAGTGCCTGACGAAGTTGATTCTGCTAAAGTCCTGCCCACTGTAGTAGTTTCTACTGAAGAGGAGTATGGAGCAGTTGTTGCAGCAGAGGTAGTGCCTGAGGTACTATACTCTGCAGAAGTTGCTCCAAAGGTTGTTATGGGAGAAACAGTGCCTGATAAAGTTGATTCTGCGAGAGTGCTGCCTACTGTAGTAGCTTCTTTAGAAGTGGTGTATTGTGCAGTTGTTGCAGCAGAGGCAGTGCCTGACGTACTAGACTCTGCAGAAGTTGCTCCAAAGGTTGTTATGGGAGAATCACTGCCAGCTAAAGTCAATTCTGCTAACGTGCTGCCAACTGTAGTAGCTTCTACAGAGGTGGAATATGGGGCAGTTGTTGCAGCAGAGGTAGTGCCTGAGGTACTATACTCTGCAGAAGTTGCTCCAAAGGTTGTTATGGGAGAAACAGTGCCTGTTAAAGTCGATTCTGCGAGAGTGCTGCCTACTGTAGTAGTTTCTACTGAAGTAGAGTATAGGGCAGTTGTTGCAGCAGAGGCAGTGCCTGACGTACTAGACTCTGCAGAAGTTGCTCCAAAGGTTGTTATGGGAGAATCACTGCCAGCTAAAGTCAATTCTGCTAACGTGCTGCCAACTGTAGTAGCTTCTACAGAGGTGGAATATGGGGCAGTTGTTGCAGCAGAGATAGTGCCTGACGTACTAGTCTCTGCAGAAGTTGTTCCAAAGGTAGTTTTTGCAGAAATAGTGCTGGATGAAGTTGATTCTGCTAGAGTGCTGCCTACTGTAGTCGTTTCTACTGAAGTAGAGTATAGGGCAGTTGTTGCAGCAGAGGTAGTGCCTGACGTACTAGACTCTGCAGAAGTTGCTCCAAAGGTTGTTATGGGAGAACTACTTCCTGATAAAGTTGATTCTGCTAAAGTGCTGCCAACTGTAGTAGCTTCTTTAGAAGTGCTGTATGGTGCAGTTGTTGCAGCAGAGGTAGTGACTGCTGTACTAGATTCTGCAAAAGTGGTTTCAAAGGTAATTTTGGCAGAAATAGTGCCTGATGAAGTCGATTCTGCGAAAGTGCTGCCTACTGTAGTAGTCTCTACTGAAGCGGAGTATGGGGCAGTTGTTGCAGAAGAGGTAGTGCCTGAGGTACTAGACTCTGCAGAAGTTGCTCCAAAGGTTATTATGGGAGAACTAGTTCCTGATAAGGTTGATCCGGCTAAAGTGCTGCCAACTGTAGTATATTCTTTAGAAGTGGTGTCTGGTGCAGTTTGTGCAGCAGAGGTAGTGACTGACGTACTAGATTCTGCAAAAGTGGTTTCAAAGGTAGTTTTGGTAGAAATAGTGCCTGATGAAGTCGATTCTGCTAAAGTCCTGCCCACTGTAGTAGTTTCTACTGAAGAGGAGTATGGAGCAGTTGTTGCAGGAGAGGTAGTGCCTGACGTACTAGACTCTGCAGAAGTTGCTTCAAAGGTTGTTATGGGAGAATCACTGCCAGCTAAAGTCAATTCTGCTAGAGTGCTTCCTACTGTAGTAGTTTCTACTGAAGTGGAGTATGGGGCAGTTGTTGCAGCAGAGATAGTGCCTGAGGTACTAGACTCTGCAGAAGTTGCTTCAAAGGTTGTTATGGGAGAACTAGTTCCTGATAAAGTTGATTCTGCTAAAGTGCTTCCAACTGTAGTAGCTTCTTTAGAAGTGGTGTATGGTGCAGTTGTTGCAGCAGAGGTAGTGACTGCTGTACTAGATTCTGCAAAAGTGGTTTCAAAGGTAATTTTGGCAGAAATAGTGCCTGATGAAGTCGATTCTGCTAGCGTGCTGCCTACTGTAGTAGTTTCGACTGAAGTAGAGTATAGGGCAGTTGTTGCAGCAGAGGCAGTGCCTGACGTACTAGACTCTGCAGAAGTTACTCCAAAGGTTGTTATGGGAGAATCACTGCCAGCTAAAGTCAATTCTGCTAACGTGCTTCCTACTGTAGTAGTTTCTACTGAAGTGGAGTATGGGGCAGTTGTTGCAGCAGAGGTAGTGCCTGAGGTACTAGACTCTGCAGAAGTTGCTCCAAAGGTTGTTATGGGAGAACTAGTGAATGATAAAGTTGATTCTGCTAAAGTGCTGCCAACTGTAGTAGCTTCTTTAGAAGTGCTGTATGGTGCAGTTGTTGCAGCAGAGGTAGTGACTGCTGTACTGGATTCTGCAAAAGTGGTTTCAAAGGTAATTTTGGCAGAACTAGTGAATGATAAAGTTGATTCTGCTAAAGTCCTGCCCACTGTAGTAGTTTCTACTGAAGAGGGGTATGGAGCAGTTGTTGCAGCAGAGGTAGTGCCTGACGTACTATACTCTGCAGAAGTTGCTCCAAAGGTTGTTATGGGAGAAACAGTGCCTGATAAAGTTGATTCTGTGAGAGTGCTGCCTACTGTAGTAGTTTCTACTGAAGTAGAGTATAGGGCAGTTGTTGCAGCAGAGGCAATGCCTGACGTACTAGACTCTGTAGAAGTTGCTCCAAAGGTTGCTATGGGAGAACTAGTGAATGATAAAGTTGATTCTGCTAAAGTGCTGCCAACTGTAGTAGCTTCTTTAGAAGTGGAGTATGGGGCAGTAGTTGCAGAGGTAGTAGTGCCAGACATACTAGTCTCAGCAGAAGTGGTTTCAGAGGTAGTTTTGGTAGAAATAGTGCCTGATGAAGTTGATTCTGCTAAAGTCCTGCCCACTGTAGTAGTTTCTACTGAAGAGGAGTATGGAGCAGTTGTTGCAGCAGAGGTAGTGCCTGAGGTACTATACTCTGCAGAAGTTGCTCCAAAGGTTGTTATGGGAGAAACAGTGCCTGATAAAGTTGATTCTGCGAGAGTGCTGCCTACTGTAGTAGTTTCTACTGAAGTAGAGTATAGGGCAGTTGTTGCAGCAGAGGCAGTGCCTGACGTACTAGACTCTGCAGAAGTTGCTCCAAAGGTTGCTATGGGAGAACTAGTGAATGATAAAGTTGATTCTGCTAAAGTGCTGCCAACTGTAGTACTTTCTTTAGAAGTGGAGTATGGGGCAGTAGCTGCAGAGTTAGTAGTGCCAGACATACTAGTCTCAGCAGAAGTGGTTTCAGAGGTAGTTTTGGTAGAAATAGTGCCTGATGAAGTTGATTCTGCTAAAGTCCTGCCCACTGTAGTAGTTTCTACTGAAGAGGAGTATGGAGCAGTTGTTGCATCAGAGGTAGTGCCTGAGATAATATACTCAGCAGAAGTTGCTCCAAAGGTTGTTATGGGAGAAACAGTGCCTGATAAAGTTGATTCTGCGAGAGTGCTGCCTACTGTAGTAGTTTCTACTGAAGTAGAGTATAGGGCAGTTGTTGCAGCAGAGGCAGTGCCTGACGTACTAGACTCTGCAGAAGTTGCTCCAAAGGTTGCTATGGGAGAACTAGTGAATGATAAAGTTGATTCTGCTAAAGTGCTGCCAACTGTAGTAGCTTCTTTAGAAGTGGAGTATGGGGCAGTAGTTGCAGAGGTAGTAGTGCCAGACATACTAGTCTCAGCAGAAGTGGTTTCAGAGGTAGTTTTGGTAGAAATAGTGCCTGATGAAGTTGATTCTGCTAAAGTCCTGCCCACTGTAGTAAATTCTACTGAAGAGGAGTATGGAGCAGTTGTTGCAGCAGAGGTAGTGCCTGAGGTACTATACTCTGCAGAAGTTGCTCCAAAGGTTGCTATGGGAGAACTAGTGAATGATAAAGTTGATTCTGCTAAAGTGCTGCCAACTGTAGTAGCTTCTTTAGAAGTGGTGTATTGTGCAGTTGTTGCAGCAGAGGCAGTGCCTGACGTACTAGACTCTGCAGAAGTTGCTCCAAAGGTTGTTATGGGAGAATCACTGCCAGCTAAAGTCAATTCTGCTAACGTGCTGCCAACTGTAGTAGCTTCTACAGAGGTGGAATATGGGGCAGTTGTTGCAGCAGAGGTAGTGCCTGAGGTACTATACTCTGCAGAAGTTGCTCCAAAGGTTGTTATGGGAGAAACAGTGCCTGATAAAGTCGATTCTGCGAGAGTGCTGCCTACTGTAGTAGTTTCTACTGAAGTAGAGTATAGGGCAGTTGTTGCAGCAGAGGCAGTGCCTGACGTACTAGACTCTGCAGAAGTTGCTCCAAAGGTTGTTATGGGAGAATCACTGCCAGCTAAAGTCAATTCTGCTAACGTGCTGCCAACTGTAGTAGCTTCTACAGAGGTGGAATATGGGGCAGTTGTTGCAGCAGAGATAGTGCCTGACGTACTAGTCTCTGCAGAAGTTGTTCCAAAGGTAGTTTTGGCAGAAATAGTGCCTGATGAAGTTGATTCTGCTAGAGTGCTGCCTACTGTAGTCGTTTCTACTGAAGTAGAGTATAGGGCAGTTGTTGCAACAGAGGTAGTGCCTGACGTACTAGACTCTGCAGAAGTTGCTTCAAAGGTTGTTATGGGAGAATCACTGCCAGCTAAAGTCAATTCTGCTAAAGTGCTTCCTACTGTAGTAGTTTCTACTGAAGTGGAGTTTGGGGCAGTTGTTGCAGCAGAGATAGTGCCTGAGGTACTAGACTCTGCAGAAGTTGCTTCAAAGGTTGTTATGGGAGAACTCGTTCCTGATAAAGTTGATTCTGCTAAAGTGCTTCCAACTGTAGTAGCTTCTTTAGAAGTGGTGTATGGTGCAGTTGTTGCAGCAGAGGCAGTGCCTGACGTACTAGACTCTGCAGAAGTTGCTCCAAAGGTTGTTATGGGAGAATCACTGCCAGCTAAAGTCAATTCTGCTAACGTGCTGCCAACTGTAGTAGCTTCTACAGAGGTGGAATATGGGGCAGTTGTTGCAGCAGAGGTAGTGCCTGAGGTACTATACTCTGCAGAAGTTGCTCCAAAGGTTGTTATGGGAGAAACAGTGCCTGATAAAGTCGATTCTGCGAGAGTGCTGCCTACTGTAGTAGTTTCTACTGAAGTAGAGTATAGGGCAGTTGTTGCAGCAGAGGCAGTGCCTGACGTACTAGACTCTGCAGAAGTTGCTCCAAAGGTTGTTATGGGAGAATCACTGCCAGCTAAAGTCAATTCTGCTAACGTGCTTCCTACTGTAGTAGTTTCTACTGAAGTGGAGTATGTGGCAGTTGTTGCAGCAGAGGTAGTGCCTGAGGTACTAGACTCTGCAGAAGTTGCTCCAAAGGTTGTTATGGGAGAACTACTTCCTGATAAAGTTGATTCTGCTAAAGTGCTGCCAACTGTAGTAGCTTCTTTAGAAGTGCTGTATGGTGCAGTTGTTGCAGCAGAGGTAGTGACTGCTGTACTAGATTCTGCAAAAGTGGTTTCAAAGGTAATTTTGGCAGAAATAGTGCCTGATGAAGTCGATTCTGCTAGAGTGCTGCCTACTGTAGTAGTTTCTACTGAAGTAGAGTATAGGGCAGTTGTTGCAGCAGAGGCAGTGCCTGACGTACTAGACTCTGCAGAAGTTGCTCCAAAGGTTGTTATGGGAGAAACAGTGCCTGATAAAGTTGATTCTGCGAGAGTGCTGCCTACTGTAGTAGTTTCTACTGAAGTAGAGTATAGGGCAGTTGTTGCAGCAGAGGCAGTGCCTGACGTACTAGACTCTGCAGAAGTTGCTCCAAAGGTTGCTATGGGAGAACTAGTGAATGATAAAGTTGATTCTGCTAAAGTGCTGCCAACTGTGGTAGCTTCTTTAGAAGTGCTGTATGGTGCAGTTGTTGCAGCAGAGGTAGTGACTGCTGTACTAGATTCTGCAAAAGTGGTTTCAAAGGTAATTTTGGCAGAAATAGTGCCTGATGAAGTCGATTCTGCTAGCGTGCTGCCTACTGTAGTAGTTTCGACTGAAGTAGAGTATAGGGCAGTTGTTGCAGCAGAGGCAGTGCCTGACGTACTAGACTCTGCAGAAGTTACTCCAAAGGTTGTTATGGGAGAACTAGTGAATGATAAAGTTGATTCTGCTAAAGTGCTGCCAACTGTAGTAGCTTCTTTAGAAGTGCTGTATGGTGCAGTTGTTGCAGCAGAGGTAGTGACTGCTGTACTAGATTCTGCAAAAGTGGTTTCAAAGGTAATTTTGGCAGAACTAGTGAATGATAAAGTTGATTCTGCTAAAGTCCTGCCCACTGTAGTAGTTTCTACTGAAGAGGGGTATGGAGCAGTTGTTGCAGCAGAGGTAGTGCCTGAGGTACTATACTCTGCAGAAGTTGCTCCAAAGGTTGTTATGGGAGAAACAGTGCCTGATAAAGTTGATTCTGCGAGAGTGCTGCCTACTGTAGTAGTTTCTACTGAAGTAGAGTATAGGGCAGTTGTTGCAGCAGAGGCAATGCCTGACGTACTAGACTCTGTAGAAGTTGCTCCAAAGGTTGCTATGGGAGAACTAGTGAATGATAAAGTTGATTCTGCTAAAGTGCTGCCAACTGTAGTAGCTTCTTTAGAAGTGGAGTATGGGGCAGTAGTTGCAGAGGTAGTAGTGCCAGACATACTAGTCTCAGCAGAAGTGGTTTCAGAGGTAGTTTTGGTAGAAATAGTGCCTGATGAAGTTGATTCTGCTAAAGTCCTGCCCACTGTAGTAGTTTCTACTGAAGAGGAGTATGGAGCAGTTGTTGCAGCAGAGGTAGTGCCTGAGGTACTATACTCTGCAGAAGTTGCTCCAAAGGTTGTTATGGGAGAAACAGTGCCTGATAAAGTTGATTCTGCGAGAGTGCTGCCTACTGTAGTAGTTTCTACTGAAGTAGAGTATAGGGCAGTTGTTGCAGCAGAGGCAGTGCCTGACGTACTAGACTCTGCAGAAGTTGCTCCAAAGGTTGCTATGGGAGAACTAGTGAATGATAAAGTTGATTCTGCTAAAGTGCTGCCAACTGTAGTACTTTCTTTAGAAGTGGAGTATGGGGCAGTAGCTGCAGAGTTAGTAGTGCCAGACATACTAGTCTCAGCAGAAGTGGTTTCAGAGGTAGTTTTGGTAGAAATAGTGCCTGATGAAGTTGATTCTGCTAAAGTCCTGCCCACTGTAGTAGTTTCTACTGAAGAGGAGTATGGAGCAGTTGTTGCATCAGAGGTAGTGCCTGAGGTAATATACTCAGCAGAAGTTGCTCCAAATGTTGTTATGGGAGAAACAGTGCCTGATAAAGTTGATTCTGCGAGAGTGCTGCCTACTGTAGTAGTTTCTACTGAAGTAGAGTATAGGGCAGTTGTTGCAGCAGAGGCAGTGCCTGACGTACTAGACTCTGCAGAAGTTGCTCCAAAGGTTGCTATGGGAGAACTAGTGAATGATAAAGTTGATTCTGCTAAAGTGCTGCCAACTGTAGTAGCTTCTTTAGAAGTGGAGTATGGGGCAGTAGTTGCAGAGGTAGTAGTGCCAGACATACTAGTCTCAGCAGAAGTGGTTTCAGAGGTAGTTTTGGTAGAAATAGTGCCTGATGAAGTTGATTCTGCAAAAGTGCTGCCAACTGTAGTAGCTTCTTTAGAAGTGGTGTATTGTGCAGTTGTTGCAGCAGAGGCAGTGCCTGACGTACTAGACTCTGCAGAAGTTGCTCCAAAGGTTGTTATGGGAGAATCACTGCCAGCTAAAGTCAATTCTGCTAACGTGCTGCCAACTGTAGTAGCTTCTACAGAGGTGGAATATGGGGCAGTTGTTGCAGCAGAGGTAGTGCCTGAGGTACTATACTCTGCAGAAGTTGCTCCAAAGGTTGTTATGGGAGAAACAGTGCCTGATAAAGTCGATTCTGCGAGAGTGCTGCCTACTGTAGTAGTTTCTACTGAAGTAGAGTATAGGGCAGTTGTTGCAGCAGAGGCAGTGCCTGACGTACTAGACTCTGCAGAAGTTGCTCCAAAGGTTGTTATGGGAGAATCACTGCCAGCTAAAGTCAATTCTGCTAACGTGCTGCCAACTGTAGTAGCTTCTACAGAGGTGGAATATGGGGCAGTTGTTGCAGCAGAGATAGTGCCTGACGTACTAGTCTCTGCAGAAGTTGTTCCAAAGGTAGTTTTGGCAGAAATAGTGCCTGATGAAGTTGATTCTGCTAGAGTGCTGCCTACTGTAGTCGTTTCTACTGAAGTAGAGTATAGGGCAGTTGTTGCAGCAGAGGTAGTGCCTGACGTACTAGACTCTGCAGAAGTTGCTTCAAAGGTTGTTATGGGAGAATCACTGCCAGCTAAAGTCAATTCTGCTAAAGTGCTTCCTACTGTAGTAGTTTCTACTGAAGTGGAGTTTGGGGCAGTTGTTGCAGCAGAGGTAGTGCCTGAGGTACTAGACTCTGCAGAAGTTGCTCCAAAGGTTGTTATGGGAGAACTACTTCCTGATAAAGTTGATTCTGCTAAAGTGCTGCCAACTGTAGTAGCTTCTTTAGAAGTGCTGTATGGTGCAGTTGTTGCAGCAGAGGTAGTGACTGCTGTACTAGATTCTGCAAAAGTGGTTTCAAAGGTAATTTTGGCAGAAATAGTGCCTGATGAAGTCGATTCTGCTAGAGTGCTGCCTACTGTAGTAGTCTCTACTGAAGTGGAGTATGGGGCAGTTGTTGCAGCAGAGGTAGTGCCTGAGGTACTAGACTCTGCAGAAGTTGCTCCAAAGGTTATTATGGTAGAACTAGTTCCTGATAAGTTTGATCCTGCTAAAGTGCTGCCAACTGTAGTATATTCTTTAGAAGTGGTGTCTGGTGCAGTTTGTGCAGCAGAGGTAGTGACTGACGTACTAGATTCTGCAAAAGTGGTTTCAAAGGTAGTTTTGGTAGAAATAGTGCCTGATGAAGTTGATTCTGCTAAAGTCCTGCCCACTGTAGTAGTTTCTACTGAAGAGGAGTATGGAGCAGTTGTTGCAGGAGAGGTAGTGCCTGACGTACTAGACTCTGCAGAAGTTGCTTCAAAGGTTGTTATGGGAGAATCACTGCCAGCTAAAGTCAATTCTGCTAGAGTGCTTCCTACTGTAGTAGTTTCTACTGAAGTGGAGTATGGGGCAGTTGTTGCAGCAGAGATAGTGCCTGAGGTACTAGACTCTGCAGAAGTTGCTTCAAAGGTTGTTATGGGAGAACTCGTTCCTGATAAAGTTGATTCTGCTAAAGTGCTTCCAACTGTAGTAGCTTCTTTAGAAGTGGTGTATGGTGCAGTTGTTGCAGCAGAGGCAGTGCCTGACGTACTAGACTCTGCAGAAGTTGCTCCAAAGGTTGTTATGGGAGAATCACTGCCAGCTAAAGTCAATTCTGCTAACGTGCTGCCAACTGTAGTAGCTTCTACAGAGGTGGAATATGGGGCAGTTGTTGCAGCAGAGGTAGTGCCTGAGGTACTATACTCTGCAGAAGTTGCTCCAAAGGTTGTTATGGGAGAAACAGTGCCTGATAAAGTCGATTCTGCGAGAGTGCTGCCTACTGTAGTAGTTTCTACTGAAGTAGAGTATAGGGCAGTTGTTGCAGCAGAGGCAGTGCCTGACGTACTAGACTCTGCAGAAGTTGCTCCAAAGGTTGTTATGGGAGAATCACTGCCAGCTAAAGTCAATTCTGCTAACGTGCTTCCTACTGTAGTAGTTTCTACTGAAGTGGAGTATGTGGCAGTTGTTGCAGCAGAGGTAGTGCCTGAGGTACTAGACTCTGCAGAAGTTGCTCCAAAGGTTGTTATGGGAGAACTACTTCCTGATAAAGTTGATTCTGCTAAAGTGCTGCCAACTGTAGTAGCTTCTTTAAAAGTGCTGTATGGTGCAGTTGTTGCAGCAGAGGTAGTGACTGCTGTACTAGATTCTGCAAAAGTGGTTTCAAAGGTAATTTTGGCAGAAATAGTGCCTGATGAAGTCGATTCTGCTAGAGTGCTGCCTACTGTAGTAGTTTCTACTGAAGTAGAGTATAGGGCAGTTGTTGCAGCAGAGGCAGTGCCTGACGTACTAGACTCTGCAGAAGTTGCTCCAAAGGTTGTTATGGGAGAAACAGTGCCTGATAAAGTTGATTCTGCGAGAGTGCTGCCTACTGTAGTAGTTTCTACTGAAGTAGAGTATAGGGCAGTTGTTGCAGCAGAGGCAGTGCCTGACGTACTAGACTCTGCAGAAGTTGCTCCAAAGGTTGCTATGGGAGAACTAGTGAATGATAAAGTTGATTCTGCTAAAGTGCTGCCAACTGTAGTAGCTTCTTTAGAAGTGGAGTATGGGGCAGTAGTTGCAGAGGTAGTAGTGCCAGACATACTAGTCTCAGCAGAAGTGGTTTCAGAGGTAGTTTTGGTAGAAATAGTGCCTGATGAAGTTGATTCTGCTAAAGTCCTGCCCACTGTAGTAGTTTCTACTGAAGAGGAGTATGGAGCAGTTGTTGCAGCAGAGGTAGTGCCTGAGGTACTATACTCTGCAGAAGTTGCTCCAAAGGTTGTTATGGGAGAAACAGTGCCTGATAAAGTTGATTCTGCGAGAGTGCTGCCTACTGTAGTAGTTTCTACTGAAGTAGAGTATAGGGCAGTTGTTGCAGCAGAGGCAGTGCCTGACGTACTAGACTCTGCAGAAGTTGCTCCAAAGGTTGCTATGGGAGAACTAGTGAATGATAAAGTTGATTCTGCAAAAGTGCTGCCAACTGTAGTAGCTTCTTTAGAAGTGGTGTATTGTGCAGTTGTTGCAGCAGAGGCAGTGCCTAACGTACTAGACTCTGCAGAAGTTGCTCCAAAGGTTGTTATGGGAGAATCACTGCCAGCTAAAGTCAATTCTGCTAACGTGCTGCCAACTGTAGTAGCTTCTACAGAGGTGGAATATGGGGCAGTTGTTGCAGCAGAGGTAGTGCCTGAGGTACTATACTCTGCAGAAGTTGCTCCAAAGGTTGTTATGGGAGAAACAGTGCCTGATAAAGTCGATTCTGCGAGAGTGCTGCCTACTGTAGTAGTTTCTACTGAAGTAGAGTATAGGGCAGTTGTTGCAGCAGAGGCAGTGCCTGACGTACTAGACTCTGCAGAAGTTGCTCCAAAGGTTGTTATGGGAGAATCACTGCCAGCTAAAGTCAATTCTGCTAACGTGCTGCCAACTGTAGTAGCTTCTACAGAGGTGGAATATGGGGCAGTTGTTGCAGCAGAGATAGTGCCTGACGTACTAGTCTCTGCAGAAGTTGTTCCAAAGGTAGTTTTGGCAGAAATAGTGCCTGATGAAGTTGATTCTGCTAGAGTGCTGCCTACTGTAGTCGTTTCTACTGAAGTAGAGTATAGGGCAGTTGTTGCAGCAGAGGTAGTGCCTGACGTACTAGACTCTGCAGAAGTTGCTTCAAAGGTTGTTATGGGAGAATCACTGCCAGCTAAAGTCAATTCTGCTAAAGTGCTTCCTACTGTAGTAGTTTCTACTGAAGTGGAGTTTGGGGCAGTTGTTGCAGCAGAGGTAGTGCCTGAGGTACTAGACTCTGCAGAAGTTGCTCCAAAGGTTGTTATGGGAGAACTACTTCCTGATAAAGTTGATTCTGCTAAAGTGCTGCCAACTGTAGTAGCTTCTTTAGAAGTGCTGTATGGTGCAGTTGTTGCAGCAGAGGTAGTGACTGCTGTACTAGATTCTGCAAAAGTGGTTTCAAAGGTAATTTTGGCAGAAATAGTGCCTGACGAAGTCGATTCTGCTAGAGTGCTGCCTACTGTAGTAGTCTCTACTGAAGTGGAGTATGGGGCAGTTGTTGCAGCAGAGGTAGTGCCTGAGGTACTAGACTCTGCAGAAGTTGCTCCAAAGGTTATTATGGTAGAACTAGTTCCTGATAAGGTTGATCCTGCTAAAGTGCTGCCAACTGTAGTATATTCTTTAGAAGTGGTGTCTGGTGCAGTTTGTGCAGCAGAGGTAGTGACTGACGTACTAGATTCTGCAAAAGTGGTTTCAAAGGTAGTTTTGGTAGAAATAGTGCCTGATGAAGTTGATTCTGCTAAAGTCCTGCCCACTGTAGTAGTTTCTACTGAAGAGGAGTATGGAGCAGTTGTTGCAGGAGAGGTAGTGCCTGACGTACTAGACTCTGCAGAAGTTGCTTCAAAGGTTGTTATGGGAGAATCACTGCCAGCTAAAGTCAATTCTGCTAGAGTGCTTCCTACTGTAGTAGTTTCTACTGAAGTGGAGTATGGGGCAGTTGTTGCAGCAGAGATAGTGCCTGAGGTACTAGACTCTGCAGAAGTTGCTTCAAAGGTTGTTATGGGAGAACTCGTTCCTGATAAAGTTGATTCTGCTAAAGTGCTTCCAACTGTAGTAGCTTCTTTAGAAGTGGTGTATGGTGCAGTTGTTGCAGCAGAGGCAGTGCCTGACGTACTAGACTCTGCAGAAGTTGCTCCAAAGGTTGTTATGGGAGAATCACTGCCAGCTAAAGTCAATTCTGCTAACGTGCTGCCAACTGTAGTAGCTTCTACAGAGGTGGAATATGGGGCAGTTGTTGCAGCAGAGGTAGTGCCTGAGGTACTATACTCTGCAGAAGTTGCTCCAAAGGTTGTTATGGGAGAAACAGTGCCTGATAAAGTCGATTCTGCGAGAGTGCTGCCTACTGTAGTAGTTTCTACTGAAGTAGAGTATAGGGCAGTTGTTGCAGCAGAGGCAGTGCCTGACGTACTAGACTCTGCAGAAGTTGCTCCTAAGGTTGTTATGGGAGAATCACTGCCAGCTAAAGTCAATTCTGCTAACGTGCTTCCTACTGTAGTAGTTTCTACTGAAGTGGAGTATGTGGCAGTTGTTGCAGCAGAGGTAGTGCCTGAGGTACTAGACTCTACAGAAGTTGCTCCAAAGGTTGTTATGGGAGAACTACTTCCTGATAAAGTTGATTCTGCTAAAGTGCTGCCAACTGTAGTAGCTTCTTTAGAAGTGCTGTATGGTGCAGTTGTTGCAGCAGAGGTAGTGACTGCTGTACTAGATTCTGCAAAAGTGGTTTCAAAGGTAATTTTGGCAGAAATAGTGCCTGATGAAGTCGATTCTGCTAGAGTGCTGCCTACTGTAGTAGTTTCTACTGAAGTAGAGTATAGGGCAGTTGTTGCAGCAGAGGCAGTGCCTGACGTACTAGACTCTGCAGAAGTTGCTCCAAAGGTTGTTATGGGAGAAACAGTGCCTGATAAAGTTGATTCTGCGAGAGTGCTGCCTACTGTAGTAGTTTCTACTGAAGTAGAGTATAGGGCAGTTGTTGCAGCAGAGGCAGTGCCTGACGTACTAGACTCTGCAGAAGTTGCTCCAAAGGTTGCTATGGGAGAACTAGTGAATAATAAAGTTGATTCTGCTAAAGTGCTGCCAACTGTAGTAGCTTCTTTAGAAGTGGAGTATGGGGCAGTAGTTGCAGAGGTAGTAGTGCCAGACATACTAGTCTCAGCAGAAGTGGTTTCAGAGGTAGTTTTGGTAGAAATAGTGCCTGATGAAGTTGATTCTGCTAAAGTCCTGCCCACTGTAGTAGTTTCTACTGAAGAGGAGTATGGAGCAGTTGTTGCAGCAGAGGTAGTGCCTGAGGTACTATACTCTGCAGAAGTTGCTCCAAAGGTTGTTATGGGAGAAACAGTGCCTGATAAAGTTGATTCTGCGAGAGTGCTGCCTACTGTAGTAGTTTCTACTGAAGTAGAGTATAGGGCAGTTGTTGCAGCAGAGGCAGTGCCTGACGTACTAGACTCTGCAGAAGTTGCTCCAAAGGTTGCTATGGGAGAACTAGTGAATGATAAAGTTGATTCTGCAAAAGTGCTGCCAACTGTAGTAGCTTCTTTAGAAGTGGTGTATTGTGCAGTTGTTGCAGCAGAGGTAGTGCCTGACGTACTAGACTCTGCAGAAGTTGCTCCAAAGGTTGTTATGGGAGAATCACTGCCAGCTAAAGTCAATTCTGCTAACGTGCTGCCAACTGTAGTAGCTTCTACAGAGGTGGAATATGGGGCAGTTGTTGCAGCAGAGGTAGTGCCTGAGGTACTATACTCTGCAGAAGTTGCTCCAAAGGTTGTTATGGGAGAAACAGTGCCTGATAAAGTCGATTCTGCGAGAGTGCTGCCTACTGTAGTAGTTTCTACTGAAGTAGAGTATAGGGCAGTTGTTGCAGCAGAGGCAGTGCCTGACGTACTAGACTCTGCAGAAGTTGCTCCAAAGGTTGTTATGGGAGAATCACTGCCAGCTAAAGTCAATTCTGCTAACGTGCTGCCAACTGTAGTAGCTTCTACAGAGGTGGAATATGGGGCAGTTGTTGCAGCAAGGATAGTGCCTGACGTACTAGTCTCTGCAGAAGTTGTTCCAAAGGTAGTTTTGGCAGAAATAGTGCCTGATGAAGTTGATTCTGCTAGAGTGCTGCCTACTGTAGTCGTTTCTACTGAAGTAGAGTATAGGGCAGTTGTTGCAGCAGAGGTAGTGCCTGAGGTACTAGACTCTGCAGAAGTTGCTCCAAAGGTTGTTATGGGAGAACTACTTCCTGATAAAGTTGATTCTGCTAAAGTGCTGCCAACTGTAGTAGCTTCTTTAGAAGTGCTGTATGGTGCAGTTGTTGCAGCAGAGGTAGTGACTGCTGTACTAGATTCTGCAAAAGTGGTTTCAAAGGTAATTTTGGCAGAAATAGTGCCTGATGAAGTCGATTCTGCGAGAGTGCTGCCTACTGTAGTAGTCTCTACTGAAGTGGAGTATGGGGCAGTTGTTGCAGCAGAGGTAGTGCCTGAGGTACTAGACTCTGCAGAAGTTGCTCCAAAGGTTATTATGGTAGAACTAGTTCCTGATAAGGTTGATCCTGCTAAAGTGCTGCCAACTGTAGTATATTCTTTAGAAGTGGTGTCTGGTGCAGTTTGTGCAGCAGAGGTAGTGACTGACGTACTAGATTCTGCAAAAGTGGTTTCAAAGGTAGTTTTGGTAGAAATAGTGCCTGATGAAGTTGATTCTGCTAAAGTCCTGCCCACTGTAGTAGTTTCTACTGAAGAGGAGTATGGAGCAGTTGTTGCAGGAGAGGTAGTGCCTGACGTACTAGACTCTGCAGAAGTTGCTTCAAAGGTTGTTATGGGAGAATCACTGCCAGCTAAAGTCAATTCTGCTAGAGTGCTTCCTACTGTAGTAGTTTCTACTGAAGTGGAGTATGGGGCAGTTGTTGTAGCAGAGATAGTGCCTGAGGTACTAGACTCTGCAGAAGTTGCTTCAAAGGTTGTTATGGGAGAATCACTGCCAGCTAAAGTCAATTCTGCTAACGTGCTGCCAACTGTAGTAGCTTCTACAGAGGTGGGATATGGGGCAGTTGTTGCAGCAGAGGTAGTGCCTGAGGTACTATACTCTGCAGAAGTTGCTCCAAAGGTTGTTATGGGAGAATCACTGCCAGCTAAAGTCAATTCTGCTAACGTGCTTCCTACTGTAGTAGTTTCTACTGAAGTGGAGTATGGGGCAGTTGTTGCAGCAGAGGTAGTGCCTGAGGTACTAGACTCTGCAGAAGTTGCTCCAAAGGTTGTTATGGGAGAAATACTTCCTGATAAAGTTGATTCTGCTAAAGTGCTGCCAACTGTAGTAGCTTCTTTAGAAGTGCTGTATGGTGCAGTTGTTGCAGCAGAGGTAGTGACTGCTGTACTAGATTCTGCAAAAGTGGTTTCAAAGGTAATTTTGGCAGAAATAGTGCCTGATGAAGTCGATTCTGCAAGAGTGCTGCCTACTGTAGTAGTTTCTACTGAAGTAGAGTATAGGGCAGTTGTTGCAGCAGAGGCAGTGCCTGACGTACTAGACTCTGCAGAAGTTGCTCCAAAGGTTGTTATGGGAGAAACAGTGCCTAATAAAGTTGATTCTGCTAGAGTGCTGCCTACTGTAGTAGTTTCTACTGAAGTAGAGTATGGGGCAGTTGTTGCATCAGAGGTAGTGCCTGAGGTAATATACTCTGCAGAAGTTGCTCCAAAGGTTGTTATGGGAGAAACAGTGCCTGATAAAGTTGATTCTGCGAGAGTGCTGCCTACTGTAGTAGTTTTTACTGAAGTAAAGTATAGGGCAGTTGTTGCAGCAGAGGCAGTGCCTGACGTACTAGACTCTGCAGAAGTTGCTCCAAAGGTTGCTATGGGAGAACTAGTGAATGATAAAGTTGATTCTGCTAAAGTGCTGCCAACTGTAGTACTTTCTTTAGAAGTGGAGTATGGGGCAGTAGCTGCAGAGTTAGTAGTGCCAGACATACTAGTTTCTGCAGAAGTGGTTTCAGAGGTAGTTTTGGTAGAAATAGTGCCTGATGAAGTTGATTCTGCTAAAGTCCTGCCCACTGTAGTAGTTTCTACTGAAGAGGAGTATGGAGCAGTTGTTGCATCAGAGGTAGTGCCTGAGGTAATATACTCTGCAGAAGTTGCTCCAAAGGTTGTTATGGGAGAAACAGTGCCTGATAAAGTTGATTCTGCGAGAGTGCTGCCTACTGTAGTAGTTTCTACTGAAGTAGAGTATAGGGCAGTTGTTGCAGAAGAGGCAGTGCCTGACGTACTAGACTCTGCAGAAGTTGCTCCAAAGGTTGCTATGGGAGAACTAGTGAATGATAAAGTTGATTCTGCTAAAGTGCTGCCAACTGTAGTAGCTTCTTTAGAAGTGGAGTATGGGGCAGTAGTTGCAGAGGTAGTAGTGCCAGACATACTAGTCTCAGCAGAAGTGGTTTCAGAGGTAGTTTTGGTAGAAATAGTGCCTGATGAAGTTGATTCTGCTAAAGTCCTGCCCACTGTAGTAGTTTCTACTGAAGAGGAGTATGGAGCAGTTGTTGCAGCAGAGGTAGTGCCTGAGGTACTATACTCTGCAGAAGTTGCTCCAAAGGTTGTTATGGGAGAAACAGTGCCTGATAAAGTTGATTCTGCGAGAGTGCTGCCTACTGTAGTAGTCTCTACTGAAGTAGAGTATAGGGCAGTTGTTGCAGCAGAGGCAGTGCCTGACGTACTAGACTCTGCAGAAGTTGCTCCAAAGGTTGCTATGGGAGAACTAGTGAATGATAAAGTTGATTCTGCAAAAGTGCTGCCAACTGTAGTAGCTTCTTTAGAAGTGGTGTATTGTGCAGTTGTTGCAGCAGAGGCAGTGCCTGACGTACTAGACTCTGCAGAAGTTGCTCCAAAGGTTGTTATGGGAGAATCACTGCCAGCTAAAGTCAATTCTGCTAACGTGCTGCCAACTGTAGTAGCTTCTACAGAGGTGAAATATGGGGCAGTTGTTGCAGCAGAGATAGTGCCTGACGTACTAGTCTCTGCAGAAGTTGTTCCAAAGGTAGTTTTGGCAGAAATAGTGCCTGATGAAGTTGATTCTGCTAGAGTGCTGCCTACTGTAGTAGTTTCTACTGAAGTGGAGTATGGGGCAGTTGTTGCAGCAGAGGTAGTGCCTGAGGTACTAGACTCTGCAGAAGTTGCTCCAAAGGTTGTTATGGGAGAACTACTTCCTGATAAAGTTGATTCTGCTAAAGTGCTGCCAACTGTAGTAGCTTCTTTAGAAGTGCTGTATGGTGCAGTTGTTGCAGCAGAGGTAGTGACTGCTGTACTAGATTCTGCAAAAGTGGTTTCAAAGGTAATTTTGGCAGAAATAGTGCCTGATGAAGTCGATTCTGCAAGAGTGCTGCCTACTGTAGTAGTCTCTACTGAAGTGGAGTATGGGGCAGTTGTTGCATCAGAGGTAGTGCCTGACGTACTAGACTCTGCAGAAGTTGCTCCAAAGGTTGTTATGGGAGAAACAGTGCCTGATAAAGTTGATTCTGCGAGAGTGCTGCCTACTGTAGTAGTTTCTACTGAAGTAGAGTATAGGGCAGTTGTTGCAGCAGAGGCAGTGCCTGACGTACTAGACTCTGCAGAAGTTGCTCCAAAGGTTGCTATGGGAGAACTAGTGAATGATAAAGTTGATTCTGCTAAAGTGCTGCCAACTGTAGTACTTTCTTTAGAAGTGGAGTATGGGGCAGTAGCTGCAGAGTTAGTAGTGCCAGACATACTAGTCTCAGCAGAAGTGGTTTCAGAGGTAGTTTTGGTAGAAATAGTGCCTGATGAAGTTGATTCTGCTAAAGTCCTGCCCACTGTAGTAGTTTCTACTGAAGAGGAGTATGGAGCAGTTGTTGCATCAGAGGTAGTGCCTGAGGTAATATACTCTGCAGAAGTTGCTCCAAAGGTTGTTATGGGAGAAACAGTGCCTGATAAAGTTGATTCTGCGAGAGTGCTGCCTACTGTAGTAGTTTCTACTGAAGTAGAGTATAGGGCAGTTGTTGCAGCAGAGGCAGTGCCTGACGTACTAGACTCTGCAGAAGTTGCTCCAAAGGTTGCTATGGGAGAACTAGTGAATAATAAAGTTGATTCTGCAAAAGTGCTGCCAACTGTAGTAGCTTCTTTAGAAGTGGTGTATTGTGCAGTTGTTGCAGCAGAGGCAGTGCCTGACGTACTAGACTCTGCAGAAGTTGCTCCAAAGGTTGTTATGGGAGAATCACTGCCAGCTAAAGTCAATTCTGCTAACGTGCTTCCTACTGTAGTAGTTTCTACTGAAGTGGAGTATGGGGCAGTTGTTGCAGCAGAGGTAGTGCCTGAGGTACTAGACTCTGCAGAAGTTGCTCCAAAGGTTGTTATGGGAGAACTACTTCCTGATAAAGTTGATTCTGCTAAAGTGCTGCCAACTGTAGTAGCTTCTTTAGAAGTGCTGTATTGTGCAGTTGTTGCAGCAGAGGTAGTGACTGCTGTACTAGATTCTGCAAAAGTGGTTTCAAAGGTAATTTTGGCAGAAATAAAGCCTGATGAAGTCGATTCTGCTAGAGTGCTGCCTACTGTAGTAGTTTCTACTGAAGTAGAGTATAGGGCAGTTGTTGCAGCAGAGGCAGTGCTTGACGTACTAGACTCTGCAGAAGTTGCTCCAAAGGTTGTTATGGGAGAAACAGTGCCTGATAAAGTTGATTCTGCTAGAGTGCTGCCTACTGTAGTAGTTTCTACTGAAGTAGAGTATGGGGCAGTTGTTGCATCAGAGGTAGTGCCTGAGGTAATATACTCTGCAGAAGTTGCTCCAAAGGTTGTTATGGGAGAAACAGTGCCTGATAAAGTTGATTCTGCTAAAGTGCTGCCAACTGTAGTACTTTCTTTAGAAGTGGAGTATGGGGCAGTAGCTGCAGAGTTAGTAGTGCCAGACATACTAGTTTCTGCAGAAGTGGTTTCAGAGGTAGTTTTGGTAGAAATAGTGCCTGATGAAGTTGATTCTGCTAAAGTCCTGCCCACTGTAGTAGTTTCTACTGAAGAGGAGTATGGAGCAGTTGTTGCATCAGAGGTAGTGCCTGAGGTAATATACTCTGCAGAAGTTGCTCCAAAGGTTGTTATGGGAGAAACAGTGCCTGATAAAGTTGATTCTGCGAGAGTGCTGCCTACTGTAGTAGTTTCTACTGAAGTAGAGTATAGGGCAGTTGTTGCAGAAGAGGCAGTGCCTGACGTACTAGACTCTGCAGAAGTTGCTCCAAAGGTTGCTATGGGAGAACTAGTGAATGATAAAGTTGATTCTGCTAAAGTGCTGCCAACTGTAGTAGCTTCTTTAGAAGTGGAGTATGGGGCAGTAGTTGCAGAGGTAGTAGTGCCAGACATACTAGTCTCAGCAGAAGTGGTTTCAGAGGTAGTTTTGGTAGAAATAGTGCCTGATGAAGTTGATTCTGCTAAAGTCCTGCCCACTGTAGTAGTTTCTACTGAAGAGGAGTATGGAGCAGTTGTTGCAGCAGAGGTAGTGCCTGAGGTACTATACTCTGCAGAAGTTGCTCCAAAGGTTGTTATGGGAGAAACAGTGCCTGATAAAGTTGATTCTGTGAGAGTGCTGCCTACTGTAGTAGTCTCTACTGAAGTAGAGTATAGGGCAGTTGTTGCAGCAGAGGCAGTGCCTGACGTACTAGACTCTGCAGAAGTTGCTCCAAAGGTTGCTATGGGAGAACTAGTGAATGATAAAGTTGATTCTGCAAAAGTGCTGCCAACTGTAGTAGCTTCTTTAGAAGTGGTGTATTGTGCAGTTGTTGCAGCAGAGGCAGTGCCTGACGTACTAGACTCTGCAGAAGTTGCTCCAAAGGTTGTTATGGGAGAATCACTGCCAGCTAAAGTCAATTCTGCTAACGTGCTGCCAACTGTAGTAGCTTCTACAGAGGTGGAATATGGGGCAGTTGTTGCAGCAGAGATAGTGCCTGACGTACTAGTCTCTGCAGAAGTTGTTCCAAAGGTAGTTTTGGCAGAAATAGTGCCTGATGAAGTTGATTCTGCTAGAGTGCTGCCTACTGTAGTAGTTTCTACTGAAGTGGAGTATGGGGCAGTTGTTGCAGCAGAGGTAGTGCCTGAGGTACTAGACTCTGCAGAAGTTGCTCCAAAGGTTGTTATGGGAGAACTACTTCCTGATAAAGTTGATTCTGCTAAAGTGCTGCCAACTGTAGTAGCTTCTTTAGAAGTGCTGTATGGTGCAGTTGTTGCAGCAGAGGTAGTGACTGCTGTACTAGATTCTGCAAAAGTGGTTTCAAAGGTAATTTTGGCAGAAATAGTGCCTGATGAAGTCGATTCTGCGAGAGTGCTGCCTACTGTAGTAGTCTCTACTGAAGTGGAGTATGGGGCAGTTGTTGCAGCAGAGGTAGTGCCTGAGGTACTAGACTCTGCAGAAGTTGCTCCAAAGGTTGTTATGGGAGAACTACTTCCTGATAAAGTTGATTCTGCTAAAGTGCTGCCAACTGTAGTAGCTTCTTTAGAAGTGGTGTATGGTGCAGTTGTTGCAGCAGAGGTAGTGACTGACGTACTAGATTCTGCAAAAGTGGTTTCAAAGGTAGTTTTGGTAGAAATAGTGCCTGATGAAGTTGATTCTGCTAAAGTCCTGCCCACTGTAGTAGTTTCTACTGAAGAGGAGTATGGAGCAGTTGTTGCAGGAGAGGTAGTGCCTGACGTACTAGACTCTGCAGAAGTTACTTCAAAGGTTGTTATGGGAGAATCACTGCCAGCTAAAGTCAATTCTGCTAGAGTGCTTCCTACTGTAGTAGTTTCTACTGAAGTGGAGTATGGGGCAGTTGTTGCAGCAGAGATAGTGCCTGAGATACTAGACTCTGCAGAAGTTGCTTCAAAGGTTGTTATGGGAGAACTAGTTCCTGATAAAGTTGATTCTGCTAAAGTGCTTCCAACTGTAGTAGCTTCTTTAGAAGTGGGGTATGGTGCAGTTGTTGCAGCAGAGGCAGTGCCTGACATACTAGACTCTGCAGAAGTTGCTCCAAAGGTTGTTATGGGAGAATCACTGCCAGCTAAAGTCAATTCTGCTAACGTGCTGCCAACTGTAGTAGCTTCTACAGAGGTGGAATATGGGGCAGTTGTTGCAGCAGAGGTAGTGCCTGACGTACTAGACTCTGCAGAAGTTGCTCCAAAGGTTGTTATGGGAGAATCACTGCCAGCTAAAGTCAATTCTGCTAAAGTGCTGCCAACTGTAGTAGCTTCTTTAGAAGTGGTGTATGGTGCAGTTGTTGCAGCAGAGGTAGTGCCTGACGTACTAGACTCTGCAGAAGTTTCTCCAAAGGTTGTTATGGGAGAATCACTGCCAGCTAAAGTCAATTCTGCTAGAGTGCTGCCAACTGTAGTAGCTTCTACAGAGGTGGAATATGGGGCAGTTGTTGCAGCAGAGGTAGTGCCTGACGTACTAGTCTCTGCAGAAGTTGTTCCAAAAGTAGTTTTGGCAGAAATAGTGCCTGATGAAGTTGATTCTGCTAGAGTGCTGCCTACTGTAGTCGTTTCTACTGAAGTAGAGTATAGGGCAGTTGTTGCAGCAGAGGTAGTGCCTGGCGTACTAGACTCTGCAGAAGTTGCTCCAAAGGTTGTTATGGGAGAATCACTGCCAGCTAAAGTCAATTCTGCTAGAGTGCTTCCTACTGTAGTAGTCTCTACTGAAGCTGAGTATGGGGCAGTTGTTGCAGCAGAGGTAGTGCCTGAGGTACTAGACTCTGCAGAAGTTGCTTCAAAGGTTGTTATGGGAGAACTACTTCCTGATAAAGTTGATTCTGTTAAAGTGCTGTCAACTGTAGTAGCTTCTTTAGAAGAGGTGTATGGTGCAGTTGTTGCAGCAGAGGTAGTGACTGACGTACTAGATTCTGCAAAAGTGGTTTCAAAGGTAGTTTTGGCAGAAATAGTGCCTAATGAAGTCGATTCTGCTAGAGTGCTGCCAACTGTAGTAGCTTCTACTGAAGTAGAGTATAGGGCAGTTGTTGCAGCAGAGGTACTGCTTGATGTATTAGACTCTGCAGAAGTTGCTCCAAAGATTGCTATGGGAGAACTAGTGATTGATAAAGTTGATTCTGCTAAAGTGCTGCCAACTGTAGTAGCTTCTTTAGAAGTGGAGTATGGGGCAGTAGTTGCAGAGGTAGTAGTGCCAGACATACAAGTCTCAGCAGAAGTGGTTTCAAAGGTAGTTTTGGTAGAAATAGTGCCTGATGAAGTTGATTCTGCTAAAGTCCTGCCCACTGTAGTAGTTTCTACTGAAGAGGAGTATGGAGCAGTTGTTGCAGCAGAGGTAGTGCCTGAGGTACTAAACTCTGCAGAAGTTGCTCCAAAGGTTGTTATGGGAGAAATAGTGCCTGATAAAGTTGATTCTGCGAGAGTGCTGCCTACTGTAGTAGTTTCTACTGAAGTAGAGTATAGGGCAGTTGTTGCAGCAGAGGCAGTGCCTGACGTACTAGACTCTGCAGAAGTTGCTCCAAAGGTTGTTATGGGAGAATCACTGCCAGCTAAAGTCAATTCTGCTAACGTGCTGCCAACTGTAGTAGCTTCTTTAGAAGAGGTGTATGGTGCAGTTGTTGCAGCAGAGGTAGTGACTGACGTACTAGATTCTGCAAAAGTGGTTTCAAAGGTAGTTTTGGCAGAAATAGTGCCTGATGAAGTTGATTCTGCAAGAGTGCTGCCTACTGTAGTCGTTTCTACTGAAGTAGAGTATAGGGCAGTTGTTGCAGCAGAGGTAGTGCCTGACGTACTAGACTCTGCAGAAGTTGCTTCAAAGGTTGTTATGGGAGAACTACTTCCTGATAAAGTTGATTCTGTTAAAGTGCTGTCAACTGTAGTAGCTTCTTTAGAAGAGGTGTATGGTGCAGTTGTTGCAGCAGAGGTAGTGACTGACGTACTAGATTCTGCAAAAGTGGTTTCAAAGGTAGTTTTGGCAGAAATAGTGCCTAATGAAGTCGATTCTGCTAGAGTGCTGCCAACTGTAGTAGCTTCTACAGAAGTGGTGTAAGGGGCAGTTGTTGCAGCAGAGGTACTGCTTGATGTACTAGTCTCTGCAGAAGTTGCTCCAAAGGTTATTATGGGAGAACTAGTTCCTGATAAAGTTGATTCTGTTAAAGTGCTGTCAACTGTAGTAGCTTCTTTAGAAGAGGTGTATGGTGCAGTTGTTGCAGCAGAGGTAGTGACTGACGTACTAGATTCTGCAAAAGTGGTTTCAAAGGTAGTTTTGGCAGAAATAGTGCCTAATGAAGTCGATTCTGCTAGAGTGCTTCCAACTGTAGTAGCTTCTTTAGAAGTGGTGTATGGTTCAGTTGTTGCAGCAGAGGTAGTGACTGACTTACTAGATTCTGCAAAAGTGGTTTCAAAGGTAGTTTTGGCAGAAACAGTGCCTGATGAAGTTGATTCTGCTAACGTGCTGCCAACTGTAGTAGTTTCTACAGGAATGGAGTATGGGGCAGTTGTTGCAGCAGAGGTAGTGCCTGACGTACTAGACTCTGCTGAAGTTGCTCCAAAGGTTGTTATGGGAGAAATAGTGCCAGTAGAAGTAGATTCTGCTAAAGTGCTGCCAACTGTAGTAGTTTCTACTGAAGTGGAGTATAGGGCAGTTGTTGCAGCAGAGGTAGTGTCTGACGTACTAGACTCTGCTGAAGTTGCTCCAAAGGTTATAGGAGAAACAGTGCCAGCTACGGTCGATTCTGCTAGAGTGCTGCCAACTGTAGTGGTCTCTACTGAAGTGGAGTATGGGGCAGTTGTTGCAGCAGAGGTAGTGCCTGAGGTACTAGACTCTGCAGAAGTTGCTCCAAAGGTTGTTATGGGAGTACTAGTTCCTGATAAAGTTGATTCTGCTAAAGTGCTTTCAATTGTGGTAGCTTCTTCAGAAGTGGAGTATGGGGCAGTAGTTGCAGAGGTAGTAGTGCCTGACATACTAGTCTCTGCAGAAGTGGTTCCAAAGGTAGTTTTGGTTGAAACAGTGCCTGATGAAGTTGATTCTGCTAACGTGCTGCCAACTGTAGTAGTTTCTGCAGAAGTGGTGTAAGGGGCAGTTGTTGCAGCAGAGGTAGTGCCTGACATACTAGACTCAGCAGAAGTTGCTCCAAAGGATGTTATGGGAGAAACAGTGCCAACTACGGTCACCTCTGCTAGAGTGCTGCCAACTGTAGTAGTTTCCACTGAAGTGGAGTATGGGGCAGTAGTTGCAACAGTAGTTGCAACAGTAGTAGTGCCTGACATATTAGTCTGTCCAGAAGTGGTTCCAAAGGTAGTTTTGGTCGAAATAGCACCTGATGAAGTAGATTCTGCTAGAGAACTGCCAACAGTAGTAGTTTCTTCTGTAGTGGAGTATGGGGCAGTTGTTGCAGCAGAGGCAGTGACTGACGTACTAGATTTTGCAAAAGTGGTTCCAAAGGTAGTTTTGGGAGAAATAGTGCTTGATGAAGTTGATTCTGCTAACGTGTTGACAACTGTAGTACTTTCTACAGAAGTGGTGTATGGGGCAGTTGTTGCAGCAGAGGTAGTGCCCGACATACTAGTCTCTGCAGAAGTTGCTCCAAAGGTTGTTATGGGAGAACTAGTGAATGATAAAGTTGATTTTGCTAAAGTGCTGACAACTGTAGTAGCTTCTTCAGAAGTGGAGTATGAGGCAATAGTTGCAGCAGTAGTAGTGCCTGATATACTAGTCTCTGCAGAACTGGTTCCAAAGGTAGTTTTGGAAGAAATAGTGCCTGATGAAGTTGATTCTGCTACTGTGTTGACAATTGTAGTACTTTCTACAAAAGTGGTGTATGGGGCAGTTGTTGCAAAAGAGGTAGTGCCTGACGTACTTGACTCTGCAGAAGTTGCTCCAAAGGTTGTTATGGGAGAAACACTGCCAGCTGAAGTCGATTCTGCTAGAGTTCTGCCTACTGTAGTAGTTTCTACTGAAGTGGTGTAAGGGGCAGTTGTTGCAGCAGAGGTACTGCTTGATGTACTAGACTCTGTAGAAGTTGCTCCAAAGGTTGCTATGAGAGAACTAGTGAATGATGAAGTTGATTCTGCTAAAGTGCTGCCAATTGTAGTAGGTTCTTCAGAAGTGGAGTATGGAGCAGTAGTTGCAGCAGTAGTAGTGCCTGACGTACTAGTCTCTGCAGAAGCGGTTCCAAAGGTAGTTTTGGCAGAAATAGTGCTTGATGAAGTTGATTTTGCTAAAGTGCTGCCAACTGTAGTAGCTTCTTCAGAAGTGAAGTATGGGGCAGTAGTTGCAGCAGTAGTAGTGCCTGACATGCTAGTCTCTGCAGTCGTGGTTCCGAAGGAAGTTTTGGCAGGAATAGAGCCTGATGAAGTTGATTCTGCTAAAGTGCTGCCATCCGTTGTAGTTTCTACAGAAGTGGTGTGTGGGGCAGTTGTTGCAACAGAGGTAGTGCCTGACGTACTTGACTCTGCTGAAGTTGCTTCAAAGGTTGTTATGGTAGAAACAGTGCCAGCTACGGTCGATTCTGCTAGAGTGCCGTCTACTGTATATTCTACTGAAGTGGAGTATAGGGCAGTTGTTGCAGCAGTAGTAGTGCCTGACATACTAGTCTGTCCAGAAGTGGTTCCAAAGGTAGCTTTGGTCGAAAAAGTGCCTGATGAAGTTGATTTTGCTAAAGTGCTGCCAACTGTAGTAGCTTCTACAGAAGTGGTGTAAGGGGCAGTCGTTGCAGCAGAGGTAGTGCCTGACATAGTAGCCTCTGCAGAAGTTGCTTCAAAGGTTGTTATGGGAGAAATGGTGCCTGATGAAGTCGATTCTGCAAGAGTTCTTCCTACTGTAGCAGTTTTTACTGAAGTGGAGTATGGGGCAGTTGTTGCAGCAGTAAAAGTGCCTGACATACTAGTTTCTGCAGAAGTGGTTCCAAAGGTAGTTTTGGTAGAAATAGTGCCTGATGAAGTTGATTCTGCTAAAGTGCTGCCATCTGTTGTAGTTTCTACAGAAGTGGTGTATGGGGCAGTTGTTGCAAGAGAGGTAGTGCCTGACGTACTAGACTCTGCTGAAGTTGCTCCAAAGGTTGTCATGGGAGAAACGGTGCCTGATAAAGTAGATTCTGCTAGAGTTCTGCCTACTGTAGTAGCTTCTACTGAAGTGGAGTATGGGGCAGTTGCTGCAGCAGTAAAAGTGCCTGACATACTAGTCTCTGCAGGAGTGGTTCCAAAGGTAGTTTTGGCAGAAATAGTGCCTGATGCAGTTGATTCTGCTAAAGTGCTGCGAACTGTAGTAGCTTCTTTAGAAGTGGTGTATGGTTCAGTTGTTGCAGCAGAGGTAGTGACTGACGTACTAGATTCTGCAAAAGTGGTTTCAAAGGTAGTTTTGGCAGAAATAGTGCCTGATAAAGTCGATTTTGCTAAAGTGCTGCCAACCATAGTAGCTTCTACAGAAGTGGTGTAAGGGGCAGTTGTTGTAGCAGAGGTAACGCCTGACATAATAGACTCTGCTGAAGTTGCTCCAAAGGTTGCTATGGGAGAACTAGTGAATGATAAAGTTGATTCTGCTAGAGTGCTGCCAACTGTAGTAGTTTCTACGGAAGTGGAGTATGGAGCAGTAGTTGCAGCAGTAGTAGTGCCTGACATACTAGTCTTTGCAGAAGTGGTTCCTAAGGTATTTTTGGCAGAAATAGTGCCTGATGAAGTTGATTCTGCTAACGTGTTGACAATTGTAGTACTTTCTACAAAAGTGGTGTATGGGGCAGTTGTTGCAGCAGAGGTAGTGCCTGACATACTAGTCTCTGCAGAAGTTGTTCCAAAGGTTGTTATGTGAGAAATAGTGCCAGATGAAGTAGATTCTGCTAAAGTGCTGCCAACTGTAGTAGTTTCTACAGAAGAGGTGTAATGAGCAGTCGTTCCAGCAGAGGTAGTGCCTAACGTACTAAACTCGTCAGAAGTTGCTCCAAAGGTTGTTATAGGAGAAATGGTGCCTGAAGTCGATTCTGCTAAACTGCTGCCATCTCTAGATATTTCTACTGAGGAGGTGTACATGGCAGTAGTTTCTACAGAACTGGTGCCTTTTCTAGTAGTATCTATAGAACTGGTCCCTAAGGAAGCAGTCGTTTCAGCTGGAGTGGTGCCATCTGTGGTAGACTGTGCAGAAGTGGTGACAGGAAAAGAAGTTTCCACAGAAGTGGTGACAGGAAAAGAAGTTTCTACAGAAGTGGTGTACAGGGCAGTTGTTCCAGCAGACAAACTCCTTGATGTACTAAAATCTGCAGTAGTGGATCTAAAGGTAGTTTTGGGAGATTCTGCTAAAGTTGTGTCGGCTGTAATGGTTTCTACAAAAGTGGTGTACTTGGCAGTAGTTTCTAAAGAAGCAGACTCTGGGAAAGCAGTCGTTTTTGCAGTGGTGGTGCTATGGGTAGTATATTCTACAGAAATGGTGAGTGGGGATACAGTTTCTACAGACTTGCTCTGCATAGGAGATTTCCCTACCAAAGTGCTCAAGGTAGACATTTCTCCAGAAGTGGTGGCTGGAGTAGTTGTTTCAACAAAACCACTGCCAAGCACAACAAAGTCTGCAAAAAAAGATTCTTCTGCAGTAGTTTCTACATAAGTGGTGTCTGTGGTAGGAGTTTGTACAGCAGCAATGCCTAAGGAATGGATTTTTCCATCCAAGGTGGTACCTGGGGTAGTAGAGTCTACAGAATAGGAGACATGGGAAGAAGTTTCAGCAGAAATGTTGCCTGCTTCAGTAGTTTCTACAAAACTGGTGTCTATGGAATCGGTTGTTATCACAGAGGTGGAGCCACGAGTAGTGGATTCCACAAAAGTTGTAAATGGGGAAGTAGTTTCTACTGAAGTAGTTTTCAAGGCAGTAGTCTCTACAGAAGTGGTGGCTGGTAAAGTTACTGTTTTGAAAAAAGTAGATGTTGGGTTCCTACTCACCAAGGGTTTTGTTGCAGCGGAGGATTCTGATGTGCTAGATTCTATAGAAGCGGTTGCCGTGGTAGTTTTGGAAGAAATGATGCCTGATAAAGATTCTGCATAAGTGGTGCTTGCTGTAGTAGTTTCTACTGAAGTGGAGTACATGGCAGAAGTTTCTACAGACGTTGTGCCTCGGTAAGCAGTTGTTTCAGCAGGGGTGGTGCCATGGATGGTAGATTGTACAGTAGTGGTGACTGGAATAGTAGTTTCTACTGAAGTGGTGTATGGGGCAGTTGTTGCAGCAGAGAAACTGCCTGACGTACTAGTCACGATGGTAGAAGATTGTACAGAAGAGGTAAATGGGGAAGTGGTTTCTACTGAAGTGGTGTATGGGGCAGTTGTTGCAGCAGAGGTAGAGCCTGACATACTTGATTCTGTAAAAGTTGCTCCAAATGTAGTTTTGGCAGAAATAGTGCCTGATGAAGTTGACTCTGCTAAAGTGCTGCCAACTGTAGTAGTTTCTACTGAAGTGGTGGCTGGAGAAGCAGTTGTTTCAGAAAGGGTGGTGCCATGAATAGTAGATTGTACAGAAGTGGTGACTGGAGTGGTAATTTCTGCTAAAATGGTGTATGGGGCAGTTGTTGCAGCAGAGAAACTGCCTGACGTACTAGATTCTGCAGAAGTTGCTCCAAAGGTAGCTTTGGGAGAAATAGTGTCTGATGAAGTTGATTCTGCTAAAGTGCTGCCAACTGTAGTGGTTTCTACTGAAGAGGTGTACATGGCAGTACTTTCCACAGAAGTGCTGCCTAGGTAAGCAGTTGTTTCAGCAGGGGTGGTACCATGGATAGGAAATTGTACAGAAGTGGTGACTGGAATAGTAGTTTCTACTAAAGTGGTGTATGGGGTAGTTGTTGCAGCAGAGAAACTGCCTGACGTACTAGATTCTGCAGAAGCGGTTCCAAATGTAGTTTTGGCCGAAAATGTGCCAGATGAAGTAGATTTTGCTAAAGTGGTGCCCACTGTAGTGGATTCTACTAAAGAGCTGTATAGGGCAGTAGTTTCAGCAGAAGTGGTGCCTTTGGAAGCAGTTGCTTCTGCAGGAGTAGCGCCGACGGTAGTAGATTGTACAGAAGTAGTGATTGGTGAAGTGGTTTCTAGTGAAGTGGTGTACAAGGCAGTTGTTGCAGCTGAGGTATTACTTGATGCACTAGACTCTGCAGAAGTAGTTGCCAATGTAGTTCTGGCAGAAATGTTGCCTGATGAAGTAGCTTCTGTTAAAGTTGTATCGGCTGTGGTCTTTTCTATTGAAGTGGTGTACATAGCAGTACTTTCTTCAGAAGTGGTAGCTAGGGAACCAGTCGTTTCAGCAGGAGTGGTGCCATCGGTGGTAAATTGCACAAAAGAGGTGACTGGAAAAGTTGTTTCTACTGAAGTAGTGTAAGGCGCAGTTGTTTCAGCAGAGGTGGTGCCTGACATACTAGATTCAGCAGATGAGGTTCCAAAGGTAGTTCTGGAAGAAATGGTGTCTGATGAAGTAGATGTTGCTAAAGTGGTGCCCGCTGTAGTGAATTCTACCAAAGTGGTGTAAAGGGCATTGGTTTCAGCAGAAGTGGTGCCTGCTCCAGTACTTTCTATAGAGGTGGTTACTATGGAAGAAGTTGCTTCTACAGGGGTAGTGCCGATGGTAGAAGATTGTACAGAAGTGGTGATTGGGGAAGTGGTTTCTACTGAAGTGGTGTATGGGGCAGTTGTTGCAGCAGAGGTAGAGCCTGACATACTTGATTCTGTAAAAGTTGCTCCAAATGTAGTTTTGGCAGAAATAGTGCCTGATGAAGTTGACTCTGCTAAAGTGCTGCCAACTGTAGTAGTTTCTACTGAAGTGGTGGCTGGAGAAGCAGTTGTTTCAGAAAGGGTGGTGCCATGAATAGTAGATTGTACAGAAGTGGTGGCTGGAGTGGTAATTTCTACTGAAGTTGTATACAGGGTAGTTGTTGCAGCAGAGGTAATGCCTGACATAGTAGATTCTGCAGAAGTTGCTTCAAAGGTAGCTTTGGGAGAAATAGTGCCTGATGAAGTTGATTCTGCTAAAGTGCTGCCAACTGTAGTAGTTTCTACTGAAGAGGTGTACATGGCAGTACTTTCCACAGAAGTGCTGCCGAGGTAAGCAGTTGTTTCAGCAGGGGTGGTACCATGGATAGGAAATTGTACAGAAGTGGTGACTGGAATAGTAGTTTCTACAGAAGTGGTGTATGGGGCAGTTGTTGCAGCAGAGAAACTGCCTGACGTACTAGATTCTGCAGAAGTGGTTCCAAATGTAGTTTTGGCCGAAAATGTGCCAGATGAAGTAGATTTTGCTAAAGTGGTGCCCACTGTAGTGGATTCTACTAAAGAGCTGTATAGGGCAGTAGTTTCAGCAGAAGTGGTGCCTTTGGAAGCAGTTGCTTCTGCAGGAGTAGCGCCGATGGAAGTAGATTGTACAGAAGTAGTGATTGGTGAAGTGGTTTCTAGTGAAGTGGTGTACGAGGCAGTTGTTGCAGCTGAGGTATTACTTGATGCACTAGACTCTGCAGAAGTAGTTGCCAATGTAGTTCTGGCAGAAATGTTGCCTGATGAAGTAGCTTCTGTTAAAGTTGTATCGGCTGTGGTCTTTTCTATTGAAGTGGTGTACATGGCAGTACTTTCTTCAGAAGTGGTAGCTAGGGAACCAGTCGTTTCAGCAGGAGTGGTGCCATCGGTGGTAAATTGCACAAAAGAGGTGACTGGAAAAGTTGTTTCTACTGAAGTAGTGTAAGGCGCAGTTGTTTCAGCAGAGGTGGTGCCTGACATACTAGATTCAGCATATGAGGTTCCAAAGGTAGTTCTGGAAGAAATGGTGTCTGATGAAGTAGATTTTGCTAAAGTGGTGCCGACTCTAGTGAATTCTACTAAAGTGGTGTAAAGGGCATTAGTTTCAGCAGAAGTGGTGCCTGCTCCAGCACTTTCTATAGAGGTGGTGACTATGGAAGCAGTTGCTTCTACAGGGGTAGTGCCGATGGTAGAAGATTGTACAGAAGTGGTGATTGGGGAAGTGGTTTCTACTGAAGTGGTGTATGGGGCAGCTGTTGCAGCAGGGGTAGAGCCTAACATACTCGATTCTGTAATAGTTGCTCCAAATGTAGTTTTGGCAGAAATAGTGCCTGATGAAGTTGACTCTGCTAAAGTGCTGCCAACTGTAGTAGTTTCTACTGAAGTGGTGGCTGGAGAAGCAGTTGTTTCAGAAAGGGTGGTGCCATGAATAGTAGATTGTACAGAAGTGGTGGCTGGAGTGGTAATTTCTACTGAAGTTGTATACAGGGTAGTTGTTGCAGCAGAGGTAATGCCTGACATAGTAGATTCTGCAGAAGTTGCTCCAAAGGTAGCTTTGGGAGAAATAGTGCCTGATGAAGTTGATTCTGCTAAAGTGCTGCCAACTGTAGTAGTTTCTACTGAAGAGGTGTACATGGCAGTACTTTCCACAAAAGTGATGCCTAGGTAAGCAGTTGTTTCAGCAGGGGTGGTACCATGGATAGGAGAATGTACAGAAGTGGTGACTGGAATGGTAGTTTCTACTAAAGTGGTGTATGGTGCAGTTGCTTCAGCAGAGAAACTGCCTGACGTACTAGATTCTACAGAAGTGGCTCCAAAGGTAGTTTTGGCAGAAAAGGTGCCAGATGAAGTAGATTTTGCTAAAGTGGTGCCCACCGTAGTGGATTCTACTAAAGAGCTGTATAGGGCAGTAGTTTCAGCAGAAGTGGTGCCTTTGGAAGCAGTTGCTTCTGCAGGAGTAGCGCCGGCGGTAGTAGATTGTACAGAAGTAGTGATTGGTGAAGTGGTTTCTAGTGAAGTGGTGTACGAGGCAGTTGTTGCAGCTGAGGTATTACTTGATGCACTAGACTCTGCAGAAGTAGTTGCCAATGTAGTTCTGGCAGAAATGTTGCCTGATGAAGTAGCTTCTGTTAAAGTTGTATCGGCTGTGGTCTTTTCTATTGAAGTGGTGTACATGGCAGTACTTTCTTCAGAAGTGGTAGCTAGGGAACCAGTCGTTTCAGCAGGAGTGGTGCCATCGGTGGTAAATTGCACAAAAGAGGTGACTGGAAAAGTTGTTTCTACTGAAGTAGTGTAAGGCGCAGTTGTTTCAGCAGAGGTGGTGCCTGACATACTAGATTCAGCAGATGAGGTTCCAAAGTTAGTTCTGGAAGAAATGGTGTCTGATGAAGTAGATTTTGCTAAAGTGGTGCCCACTCTAGTGAATTCTACTAAAGTGGTGTAAAGGGCATTAGTTTCAGCAGAAGTGGTGCCTGCTCCAGCACTTTCTATAGAGGTGGTGACTATGGAAGCAGTTGCTTCTGCAGGGGTAGTCACGATGGTAGAAGATTGTACAGAAGAGGTAAATAAGGAAGTGGTTTCTACTGAAGTGGTGTATGGGGCAGGTGTTGCAGCAGAGGTAGAGCCTGACATACTTGATTCTGTGAAAATTGCTCCAAATGTCGTTTCGGCAAAAATAGTGCCTGATGAAGTTGACTCTGCTAAAGTGCTGCCAACTGTAGTAGTTTCTACTGAAGTGGTGGCTGGAGAAGCAGTTGTTTCAGAAAGGGTGGTGCCATGTATAGTAGATTGTACAGAAGTGGTGACTGGAGTGGTAATTTCTGCTAAAGTGGTGTATGGGGCAGTTGTTGCAGCAGAGAAACTGCCTGACGTACTAGATTCTGCAGAAGTTGCTCCAAAGGTAGCTTTGGGAGAAATAGTGTCTGATGAAGTTGATTCTGCTAAAGTGCTGCTAACTGTAGTGGTTTCTACTGAAGAGGTGTACATGGCAGTACTTTCCACAGAAGTGCTGCTGAGGTAAGCAGTTGTTTCAGCAGGGGTGGTACCATGGATAGGAAATTGTACAGAAGTGGTGACTGGAATAGTAGTTTCTACAGAAGTGGTGTATGGGGTAGTTGTTGCAGCAGAGAAACTGCCTGACGTACTAGATTCTGCAGAAGCGGTTCCAAATGTAGTTTTGGCCGAAAATGTGCCAGATGAAGTAGATTTTGCTAAAGTGTTGCCCACTGTAGTGGATTCTACTAAAGAGCTGTATAGGGCAGTAGTTTCAGCAGAAGTGGTGCCTTTGGAAGCAGTTGCTTCTGCAGGAGTAGCGCCGATGGTAGTAGATTGTACAGAAGTAGTGATTGGTGAAGTGGTTTCTAGTGAAGTGGTGTACGAGGCAGTTGTTGCAGCTGAGGTATTACTTGATGCACTAGACTCTGCAGAAGTAGTTGCCAATGTAGTTCTGGCAGAAATGTTGCCTGATGAAGTAGCTTCTGTTAAAGTTGTATCGGCTGTGGTCTTTTCTATTGAAGTGGTGTACATGGCAGTACTTTCTTCAGAAGTGGTAGCTAGGGAACCAGTCGTTTCAGCAGGAGTGGTGCCATCGGTGGTAAATTGCACAAAAGAGGTGACTGGAAAAGTTGTTTCTACTGAAGTAGTGTAAGGCGCAGTTGTTTCAGCAGAGGTGTTGCCTGACATACTAGATTCAGCAGATGAGGTTCCAAAGGTAGTTCTGGAAGAAATGGTGTATGATGAAGTAGATGTCGCTAAAGTGGTGCCCGCTGTAGTGAATTCTACCAAAGTGGTGTAAAGGGCATTGGTTTCAGCAGAAGTGGTGCCTGCTCCAGTACTTTCTATAGAGGTGGTTACTATGGAAGAAGTTGCTTCTACAGGGGTAGTGCCGATGGTAGAAGATTGTACAGAAGTGGTGATTGGGGAAGTGGTTTCTACTGAAGTGGTGTATGGGGCAGTTGTTGCAGCAGAGGTAGAGCCTGACATACTTGATTCTGTAAAAGTTGCTCCAAATGTAGTTTTGGCAGAAATAGTGTCTGATGAAGTCGATTCTGCTAAAGTGCTGCCAACTGTAGTAGTTTCTACTGAAGTGGTGGCTGGAGAAGCAGTTGTTTCAGAAAGGGTGGTGCCATGAATAGTAGATTGTACAGAAGTGGTGGCTGGAGTGGTAATTTCTACTGAAGTTGTATACAGGGTAGTTGTTGCAGCAGAGGTAATGCCTGACATAGTAGATTCTGCAGAAGTTGCTCCAAAGGTAGCTTTGGGAGAAATAGTGCCTGATGAAGTTGATTCTGCTAAAGTGCTGCCAACTGTAGTAGTTTCTACTGATGAGGTGTACATGGCAGTACTTTCCACAGAAGTGCTGCCGAGGTAAGCAGTTGTTTCAGCAGGGGTGGTACCATGGATAGGAAATTGTACAGAAGTGGTGACTGGAATAGTAGTTTCTACAGAAGTGGTGTATGGGGCAGTTGTTGCAGCAGAGAAACTGCCTGACGTACTAGATTCTGCAGAAGCGGTTCCAAATGTAGTTTTGGCCGAAAATGTGCCAGATGAAGTAGATTTTGCTAAAGTGGTGCCCACTGTAGTGGATTCTACTAAAGAGCTGTATAGGGCAGTAGTTTCAGCAGAAGTGGTGCCTTTGGAAGCAGTTGCTTCTGCAGGAGTAGCGCCGGCGGTAGTAGATTGTACAGAAGTAGTGATTGGTGAAGTGGTTTCTAGTGAAGTGGTGTACGAGGCAGTTGTTGCAGCTGAGGTATTACTTGATGCACTAGACTCTGCAGAAGTAGTTGCCAATGTAGTTCTGGCAGAAATGTTGCCTGATGAAGTAGCTTCTGTTAAAGTTGTATCGGCTGTGGTCTTTTCTATTGAAGTGGTGTACATGGCAGTACTTTCTTCAGAAGTGGTAGCTAGGGAACCAGTCGTTTCAGCAGGAGTGGTGCCATCGGTGGTAAATTGCACAAAAGAGGTGACTGGAAAAGTTGTTTCTACTGAAGTAGTGTAAGGCGCAGTTGTTTCAGCAGAGGTGGTGCCTGACATACTAGATTCAGCAGATGAGGTTCCAAAGGTAGTTCTGGAAGAAATGGTGTCTGATGAAGTAGATTTTGCTAAAGTGGTGCCCACTCTAGTGAATTCTACTAAAGTGGTGTAAAGGGCATTAGTTTCAGCAGAAGTGGTGCCTGCTCCAGCACTTTCTATAGAGGTGGTGACTATGGAAGCAGTTGCTTCTGCAGGGGTAGTCACGATGGTAGAAGATTGTATAGAAGAGGTAAATAAGGAAGTGGTTTCTACTGAAGTGGTGTATGGGGCAGGTGTTGCAGCAGAGGTAGAGCCTGACATACTTGATTCTGTGAAAATTGCTCCAAATGTCGTTTCGGCAAAAATAGTGCCTGATGAAGTTGACTCTGCTAAAGTGCTGCCAACTGTAGTAGTTTCTACTGAAGTGGTGGCTGGAGAAGCAGTTGTTTCAGAAAGGGTGGTGCCATGTATAGTAGATTGTACAGAAGTGGTGACTGGAGTGGTAATTTCTGCTAAAGTGGTGTATGGGGCAGTTGTTGCAGCAGAGAAACTGCCTGACGTACTAGATTCTGCAGAAGTTGCTCCAAAGGTAGCTTTGGGAGAAATAGTGTCTGATGAAGTTGATTCTGCTAAAGTGCTGCTAACTGTAGTAGTTTCTACTGAAGTGTTGGCTGGAGAAGCAGTAGTTTCAGAAAGGGTGGTGCCATGAATAGTAGATTGTACAGAAGTGGTGGCTGGAGTGGTAATTTCTACTGAAGTTGTATACAGGGTAGTTGTTGCAGCAGAGGTAATGCCTGACATAGTAGATTCTGCAGAAGTTGCTCCAAAGGTAGCTTTGGGAGAAATAGTGCCTGATGAAGTTGATTCTGCTAAAGTGCTGCCAACTGTAGTAGTTTCTACTGATGAGGTGTACATGGCAGTACTTTCCACAGAAGTGCTGCCGAGGTAAGCAGTTGTTTCAGCAGGGGTGGTACCATGGATAGGAAATTGTACAGAAGTGGTGACTGGAATAGTAGTTTCTACAGAAGTGGTGTATGGGGCAGTTGTTGCAGCAGAGAAACTGCCTGACGTACTAGATTCTGCAGAAGCGGTTCCAAATGTAGTTTTGGCCGAAAATGTGCCAGATGAAGTAGATTTTGCTAAAGTGGTGCCCACTGTAGTGGATTCTACTAAAGAGCTGTATAGGGCAGTAGTTTCAGCAGAAGTGGTGCCTTTGGAAGTAGTTGCTTCTGCAGGAGTAGCGCCGATGGTAGAAGATTGTACAGAAGTGGTGATTGGGGAAGTGGTTTCTACTGAAGTGATGTATGGGGCAGCTGTTGCAGCAGGGGTAGAGCCTAACATACTTGATTCTGTAATAGTTGCTCCAAATGTAGTTTTGGCAGAAATAGTGCCTGATGAAGTTGACTCTGCTAAACTGCTGCCAACTGTAGTCGTTTCTACTGAAGTGGTGGCTGGAGAAGCAGTTGTTTCAGAAAGGGTGGTGCCATGGATAGTAGATTGTACAGAAGTGGTGACTGGAGTGGTAATTTCTGCTAAAGTGGTGTATGGGGCAGTTGTTGCAGCAGAGAAACTGCCTGACGTACTAGATTCTGCAGAAGTTGCTTCAAAGGTAGCTTTGGGAGAAATAGTGTCTGATGAAGTTGATTCTGCTAAAGTGCTGCTAACTGTAGTGGTTTCTACTGAAGAGGTGTACATGGCAGTACTTTCCACAGAAGTGCTGCCGAGGTAAGCAGTTGTTTCAGCAGGGGTGGTACCATGGATAGGAAATTGTACAGAAGTGGTGACTGGAATAGTAGTTTCTACAGAAGTGGTGTATGGGGCAGTTGTTGCAGCAGAGAAACTGCCTGACGTACTAGATTCTGCAGAAGCGGTTCCAAATGTAGTTTTGGCCGAAAATGTGCCAGATGAAGTAGATTTTGCTAAAGTGGTGCCCACTGTAGTGGATTCTACTAAAGAGCTGTATAGGGCAGTAGTTTCAGCAGAAGTGGTGCCTTTGGAAGCAGTTGCTTCTGCAGGAGTAGCGCCGATGGTAGTAGATTGTACAGAAGTAGTGATTGGTGAAGTGGTTTCTAGTGAAGTGGTGTACGAGGCAGTTGTTGCAGCTGAGGTATTACTTGATGCACTAGACTCTGCAGAAGTAGTTGCCAATGTAGTTCTGGCAGAAATGTTGCCTGATGAAGTAGCTTCTGTTAAAGTTGTATCGGCTGTGGTCTTTTCTATTGAAGTGGTGTACATGGCAGTACTTTCTTCAGAAGTGGTAGCTAGGGAACCAGTCGTTTCAGCAGGAGTGGTGCCATCGGTGGTAAATTGCACAAAAGAGGTGACTGGAAAAGTTGTTTCTACTGAAGTAGTGTAAGGCGCAGTTGTTTCAGCAGAGGTGTTGCCTGACATACTAGATTCAGCAGATGAGGTTCCAAAGGTAGTTCTGGAAGAAATGGTGTCTGATGAAGTAGATGTCGCTAAAGTGGTGCCCGCTGTAGTGAATTCTACCAAAGTGGTGTAAAGGGCATTGGTTTCAGCAGAAGTGGTGCCTGCTCCAGTACTTTCTAAAGAGGTGGTTACTATGGAAGAAGTTGCTTCTACAGGGGTAGTGCCGATGGTAGAAGATTGTACAGAAGTGGTGATTGGGGAAGTGGTTTCTACTGAAGTGGTGTATGGGGCAGTTGTTGCAGCAGAGGTAGAGCCTGAAATACTTGATTCTGTAAAAGTTGCTCCAAATGTAGTTTTGGCAGAAATAGTGTCTGATGAAGTTGATTCTGCTAAAGTGCTGCCAACTGTAGTAGTTTCTACTGAAGTGGTGGCTGGAGAAGCAGTTGTTTCAGAAAGGGTGGTGCCATGAATAGTAGATTGTACAGAAGTGGTGGCTGGAGTGGTAATTTCTACTGAAGTTGTATACAGGGTAGTTGTTGCAGCAGAGGTAATGCCTGACATAGTAGATTCTGCAGAAGTTGCTCCAAAGGTAGCTTTGGGAGAAATAGTGCCTGATGAAGTTGATTCTGCTAAAGTGCTGCCAACTGTAGTAGTTTCTACTGATGAGGTGTACATGGCAGTACTTTCCACAGAAGTGCTGCCGAGGTAAGCAGTTGTTTCAGCAGGGGTGGTACCATGGATAGGAAATTGTACAGAAGTGGTGACTGGAATAGTAGTTTCTACAGAAGTGGTGTATGGGGCAGTTGTTGCAGCAGAGAAACTGCCTGACGTACTAGATTCTGCAGAAGCGGTTCCAAATGTAGTTTTGGCCGAAAATGTGCCAGATGAAGTAGATTTTGCTAAAGTGGTGCCCACTGTAGTGGATTCTACTAAAGAGCTGTATAGGGCAGTAGTTTCAGCAGAAGTGGTGCCTTTGGAAGCAGTTGCTTCTGCAGGAGTAGTGCCGATGGTAGAAGATTGTACAGAAGTGGTGATTGGGGAAGTGGTTTCTACTGAAGTGATGTATGGGGCAGCTGTTGCAGCAGGGGTAGAGCCTAACATACTTGATTCTGTAATAGTTGCTCCAAATGTAGTTTTGGCAGAAATAGTGCCTGATGAAGTTGACTCTGCTAAACTGCTGCCAACTGTAGTCGTTTCTACTGAAGTGGTGGCTGGAGAAGCAGTTGTTTCAGAAAGGGTGGTGCCATGGATAGTAGATTGTACAGAAGTGGTGACTGGAGTGGTAATTTCTGCTAAAGTGGTGTATGGGGCAGTTGTTGCAGCAGAGAAACTGCCTGACGTACTAGATTCTGCAGAAGTTGCTTCAAAGGTAGCTTTGGGAGAAATAGTGTCTGATGAAGTTGATTCTGCTAAAGTGCTGCTAACTGTAGTGGTTTCTACTGAAGAGGTGTACATGGCAGTACTTTCCACAGAAGTGCTGCCGAGGTAAGCAGTTGTTTCAGCAGGGGTGGTACCATGGATAGGAAATTGTACAGAAGTGGTGACTGGAATAGTAGTTTCTACAGAAGTGGTGTATGGGGCAGTTGTTGCAGCAGAGAAACTGCCTGACGTACTAGATTCTGCAGAAGCGGTTCCAAATGTAGTTTTGGCCGAAAATGTGCCAGATGAAGTAGATTTTGCTAAAGTGGTGCCCACTGTAGTGGATTCTACTAAAGAGCTGTATAGGGCAGTAGTTTCAGCAGAAGTGGTGCCTTTGGAAGCAGTTGCTTCTGCAGGAGTAGCGCCGATGGTAGTAGATTGTACAGAAGTAGTGATTGGTGAAGTGGTTTCTAGTGAAGTGGTGTACGAGGCAGTTGTTGTAGCTGAGGTATTACTTGATGCACTAGACTCTGCAGAAGTAGTTGCCAATGTAGTTCTGGCAGAAATGTTGCCTGATGAAGTAGCTTCTGTTAAAGTTGTATCGGCTGTGGTCTTTTCTATTGAAGTGGTGTACATGGCAGTACTTTCTTCAGAAGTGGTAGCTAGGGAACCAGTCGTTTCAGCAGGAGTGGTGCCATCGGTGGTAAATTGCACAAAAGAGGTGACTGGAAAAGTTGTTTCTACTGAAGTAGTGTAAGGCGCAGTTGTTTCAGCAGAGGTGGTGCCTGACATACTAGATTCAGCAGATGAGGTTCCAAAGGTAGTTCTGGAAGAAATGGTGTCTGATGAAGTAGATTTTGCTAAAGTGGTGCCCACTCTAGTGAATTCTACTAAAGTGGTGTAAAGGGCATTAGTTTCAGCAGAAGTGGTGCCTGCTCCAGTACTTTCTATAGAGGTGGTTACTATGGAAGCAGTTGCTTCTACAGGGGTAGTGCAGATGGTAGAAGATTGTACAGAAGTGGTGATTGGGGAAGTGGTTTCTACTGAAGTGGTGTATGGGGCAGCTGTTGCAGCAGGGGTAGAGCCTAACATACTCGATTCTGTAATAGTTGCTCCAAATGTAGTTTTGGCAGAAATAGTGCCTGATGAAGTTGACTCTGCTAAACTGCTGCCAACTGTAGTAGTTCCTACTGAAGTGGTGGCTGGAGAAGCAATTGTTTCAGAAAGGGTGGTGCCATGGATAGTAGATTGTACAGAAGTGGTGACTGGAGTGGTAATTTCTACTGAAGTTGTATACATGGTAGTTGTTGCAGCAGAGGTAATGCCTGGCATAGTAGATTCTGAAGTTACTGCTCTAAATGTAGCTTTGGGAGAAATAGTGCCTGATGAAGTTGATTCTGCTAAAGTGCTTTCAATTGAAGTAGTTTTTACTGAGGAGGTGTACATGTCAGTAGTTTCTACAGAAGAAGTGGTGTTTAGGAAAGTAGTTGCTTCAGCAGGAGTGGTGCCATTGGTGGTAAATTGCACAAAAGAGGTGACCGGAAAAGTATTTTCTACTGAACTCGTATACCAGGCAGGGGTTGCAGCAGAAGTAGTGCCTGACATAGTAGATTCTGCAGAAGTGGCTCCAAAGGTTGTTATGGGAGAAGTTGTGCCTGATGAAGTTGATTCTGCTAAAGTGCTGCCAACTGTAGTAGTTTCTACTGAAGAGGTGTACATGGCAGTACTTTCCACAGAAGTGCTGCCTAGGTAAGCAGTTGTTTCAGCAGGGGTGGTACCATGGATAGGAGATTGTACAGAAGTGGTGACTGGAATAGTAGTTTCTACAGAAGTGGTGTATGGGGCGGTTGTTGCAGCAGAGAAACTGCCTGACATACTAGATTCTGCAGAAGTGGCTCCAAATGTAGTTTTGGCAGAAAAGGTGCCAGATGAAGTAGATTTTGCTAAAGTGGTGCTCACCATAGTAGATTCTAATAAAGAGCTGTATAGGGCAGTAGTTTCAGCAGAAGTGGTGCCTTTGGAAGCAGTTGCTTCTGCAGGAGTAGCGCCGACGGTATTAGATTGTACAGAAGTAGTGATTGGTGAAGTGATTTCTAGTGAAGTGGTGTACGAGGCAGTTGTTGCAGCTGAGGTATTACTTGATGCACTAGACTCTGCAGAAGTAGTTTCCAATGCAGTTCTGGCAGAAATCTTGCCTGATGAAGTAGATTCGGTTAAAGTTGCATTGGCTGTGGTCTTTTCTATTGAAGTGGTGTACATGGCAGTACTTTCTACAGAAGTGGTAGCTAGGGAACCAGTTGTTTCAGCAGGAGTGGTGCCATCGGAGGTAAATTGCACAAAAGAGGTGACCGGAAAAGTTGTTTCTACTGAAGTAGTGTAAGGCGCAGTTGTTTCAGCAGAGGTAGTGCCTGACATACTAGATTCAGCAGATGAGGTTCCAAAGGTGTCTGATGAAGTAAATTTTGCTAAAGTGGTGCCCACTCTAGTGAATTCTACTAAAGTGGTGTAAAGGGCATTAGTTTCAGCAGAAGTGGTGCCTGCCCCAGTACTTTCGTTAGAAGTGATGCCTATGGAAGTAGTTGCTTCTGCAGGGGTAGTGCTGACAGTAGAAGATTGTACAGAAGTGGTGATTGGGAAAGTAGTCTCTACTGAAGTGGTGTACAGGGCACTAGTTTCAGCAGATGTGGTGTCTGTTCTAGTGGTCTCTATGAAAGTGGTGTTTAGTTCAGCAATTGTTTCAGCAGATGTGGTGCCAGAGGTAGTTGTCTCTACAAAAGTGCTGCTTAGTTCAACAATTGTTTTGGGAGAGGTGATGCCTGGGGTAGTAGATTCTACAGAAGCTGTGCCGAGGAAATCAGTTGTTTTTGCAAATGTGGTGCCACGCAAGACAGTTGTTGCAGCAGAGGTTGTGCCTGGCATAGTAGATTCTGCAGAAGTTGCTCCAAAGGTGGCTTTAGGAGAAATAGTGCCTGCTGAAGTTGATTCTGCTAAAGTGCTTTCAATTGAAGTAGTTTCTACTGAGGTGTACATGTCAGTAGTTTCTACAGAAGAAGTGGTGTTTAGGGAAGTAGTTGTTTCAGCAGGAGTGGTGCCATCGGTGGTAAATTGCAAAAAAGAGGTGACCGGAAAAGTATTTTCTACTGAACTGGTATACAGGGCAGGGGTTGCAGCAGAGGTAATGCCTGACATAGTAGATTCTGCAGAAGTTGCTTCAAAGGTTGTTATGGGAGAAATAGTGCCTGATGAAGTGGATTCTGCTAAAGTGGTGTCCACTGTAGTGAATTCTACCAAAGTGGTGTAAAGGGCATTGGTTTCAGCAGAAGTGGTGCCTGCTCCAGGACTTTCAATAGAAGTGATGCCTATGGAAGCAGTTGCTTCTTCAGGGGTAGTGCTGACGGTAGTAGATTCTACAGAAGCGGTGCCGAGGAAATCAGTAGTTTTTACAAATGTGGTGCCACGCAAGACAGTTGTTGCAGCAGAGGTTGTGCCTAGCATAGTAGATTCTGCAGATGTAGTTCTCAATGTAGATTTTGCAGAAATCCTGCCCGATGAAGTAGATTCTGCAAATGTGGTGCCCAATGTAGTGTTTTCTATGGACGTGGTGTGCTGGGCACTAGTTTCAACAGAAGTGGTGTCCAGGGAAGCAGTGGTTTCAGCAGGTGTCATGTCATGGAAAGTAGATTGTACAGAAGTGTTGATTGGGGAAGTGGTTTCTATTAAAGTTGTGTACAAGGCAGTAGTTTCAGCAGATGTGCTGCCTGCTCTAGTAGTCTCTACAAAAGTGGTGTTTTGTTCAGCAATTGTTTTGGCAGAGGTGGCGCCAGAGGTAGTTGATTCTACAGAAGTTGTGCCTGCAGACTCGGGTGTTTTGGCAAGCATGGTGGCAAGGGTAGTAGATTCTACAAATGTGGTGACTGGGGAAGTGGTTTCTACTGAAGTGGTTTCTATGTGCAAAGCAGTAGTTTCAGCAGATGTGGGACCTGTTCTATTAGTTTCTACAAGCGTTGTGCTTAGTTCAGCAATTGTTTTGACAGAGGTGGTGCCTGGGGTAGTAGATTTTACAAAAGCTGTGCAGGGGGAAGCAGCTGTGTCAGCAGACTCTGTGTGATGGGTAATAGACTGTGAAGAAGTGGTGACTGGGGAAGTGGCTTCTACTGAAGTCGTGTGCAGATCACTAGTTTCAGCAAAAGTTGCGCCTGTTGTAGTGGTTTCTATAGTGGTGCCTAGGTAAGCAGTTGTCTCGGCAAAGTTGGTGCCATGGGTAGTAGTTTCTACAAAAGTCAAGTGGGGAAAAGTAGTTTCTACTGAAGTGGTTTCCCAAGCAGTAGTCTCTACAGAAGTGTTGCCTGGTAAAGTTGCTACTACAAACGTGGGTCCTGGGGTATCAGGGGTACTAGTCTTGGAAGAAATGAAGTCTGATGATATAGGTTTTGAAAAAGTGGTGTCGACGGTAGTAATTTCTTCTGAAGTGGTGCCCATTGTAGTAGTTTCTAATGAAGAGGTGTACACTGCAGGCATTTTAGCTGAGGTGGTACCTGTTCTAGTAATTTCTAGAGATGTGGTGCCTATGGAAGGAGCCGTTTTAGCAGAAGTGGTGATAGGGGTAAAGGATTCTATAAAAGAGCTGAGTGGGGAAGTTGTTTCTACTGAAGTGGTAGCTAAGGCAGTAGTCCCTATAGAAGCGGTGACTGGAAAACTTATTGCAGATGTGAGGCTTGGGGTAGCTATTTTTGTCAGAGTTGTATCCATGATAGTGATTTCTCCTGAAGTGGTAGCAGTTTCCATCATAGTATATTCTTTTAAAGTAGTAGTAGTTTTGTCAGATGTGGTGCTAGTGTCTAGTACAGTGTCAGCAGAAGGAGTGGCTGGGGTAGTAATTTCAAACCAGCCCAGCATAGTAGCTTCTGCCAAAATGGGTTCCAGGGTATTTGTTTCTTCATAAATAGTGGCTGGGGTAGTTGTTTCAAGCAAACTGCTACCTAGCATTGTAGTTTCTCCCAAAGTGGATTCCAGTGTAGTAGCAGTTGTAACAGTTGGAATAACACTAAAGCCCCAAAGACCATAATCTGTCTCAGACTGCACATTAGTAGTAGCAGTTGCAGTTTCAGTGCTTGGTTTTGCAACATCACTTGATGTTTTGGTGGTACCAAGTACATCGGGGGGCCAGAAGGTAACAGTGTTTGTTTGTATAGTATAGTCTGGACTTGAAGGGGTGCTTGAAAATTCCTCAAATGGAACAGTGGGTATGACATCCAAATCCCAAAAACCAAAATCTAACTCGACATCGGCATCAACAGCAGAAGTTGCAATTTTGGTGATTCTGCCTGGCTTTGTAGCAGCACTTGATTCTTCAGCTTTCTGGGTTACACCAAGAGTTAAATCAGATGGCTTGAAGGAAATAGAGCTTGTACTCATAGTAGGGTCTATGTATGCAGGCATGCTTGATAATTGAGGTGACTTCGGGGTGGTTTTTGGAGCTACTTCAAACGCCTCATATTGAGCAGTGGGTATGTCTTCAAATTCCCAAAGTAGAGAATCAGTCTCAGAACCTACAATGGCATTAACATCACAAGATTTATTACTGTTTTTTGTCTTATGGGTTGTATCAAGAGATACAGTGGTTGGCCTAATGGAAATGGTGCCTGTAGTGGGGTCTGGATCCACAGGTGTGCTTGATGATATGTCTGTTTTTGCTTGTGTTTTTTCTGTCAGAGACGTACCAAGATTTTGCTCAGCTGGCTCAAAAAAAAATGAGGGGTTGACATGGTCTTTCCTCAAATCGAAATAATCAAAATCTAGATAATCAGTTTCTACTGTATCAGGAGGAAAGTCAAGTAATTCAGTAGTGACAGCACTAGGAGATTTAGACTCTGAAGAAGAAGAAGAAATCCCAGGTTGGATGATCTGTAAGGGGACAGTGAATTTTGCAATCTTCGGTATAAAGGAATCCGTCGGAACTGAATCAAACTCCCAATCAAAATCAAATACATCTTGTCTTCGTTTTCTACTGCCCTTTTTGAAAGGGATCATGTGGTGAACACAGGACACTCTGATCATCTGTGATTTTCCAGTCAAATCAAGATAACTCAGCCGAAGAACATCACCCTTTCAAAAAGTAATAAAACTTTTTTAAAAATCAATACCTTTGAAAAAGCAAAGAAAAAAAACTGTGAAAGGGTTATACCTTAATCTCAGAGCGTTTAACTTTGACAATCACAGCATTGTGATGTTTCCACATGATTAGATGAGGGAATTGCCTGGAAACATCTTTAGAACAGAGATTGACAAAGCTTCTTTTACATATTTAAGAGGCTTAAATGTTTAAGGTACCAGTTCACATCTTTGTTTTCATTATTTTTATGCAAATTACAAAGTCATGGACAATTTTTAAAAAACATTGAATCCGACAAACTTTTAAATTGCTGCAGTCACGAAAATAATAGTGTAATCCACCAATGACAAATACTCACCCAAAACTTTAACATCTTCAACCTTTTTGCTTGGTAATTTTACAATCACAGATAACTTTCCACAAATAACTTCAGGTGATTGTTCTGCAGAAAGTATTTCATATGGCAAGATGGCATGACAGGTAGCAGTGCCAAAGAAATTCCTCATTAGAAGACGATCAAAATAAAGTACTCTCACAGAGTAGTACGTCCTTTTGCCCCGAGTCTGAGGAATTAAACAGACAATTTCAAAAATTATAAACATTTTTACATTTTATTAGCAAACAATCAGTCGTCACGCTGCTTGGGTAAGATGCCTGAATGTGGACACATTTATATAATATGAAACTTGTTATCTAGCTTGACAAGCATGACGTAAAAATTTCAAACTGAGCTTTGGTGCATTAGCTGGCACTAAGCCAGAGAAGAACGCGTCATATTATCAACAATTGTGCAGTGTTTAACCAGCCAATGCTTATTTTGTGTTTTAGAAATGTAAATACACAAGTACTAGTAAAACGATACATTTAGAGTTTGTAGAGCACACAAGAAAGTCTTGGAAGTCTAACAATTCATTCAAATATAATTTACTGATGTGTATTATTCATATATTATTCATGCGCGTAGTGAAAGTAACAATAAAGTTCAATCTATATTTCTCCCAGCTGGCCATCCACTTGCTTGCATGCATGCATGCATTTTAGGAGTAACTAGTAAATGTATGTGCTGAATCCTGTGGTTTCTGCTTCTATTAATGAAGCAAATGCACAGCCATAAGTAAACATGGAGATGTCATCTCGAGTTATAGATCACAATCAAGATAATTTATACATAATTGTTTGTGGTTAGTTCGATACCGGTGCTAAATTGATACTATTAAAACGGTACCGGTGCCAAAATGGTGCCTGAACAGATACTTTTTAGCAACAAAATGATTTGACCAAAAAATAAAAATAAAAATAAATAAATAAATAAATAAATATATAAATAAATAAATATATATATATATATATATATATATATATATATATATATATATATATATATATATATATATATATATAAATATATATATATGTAGGTCATCCGGGAACTTCTCTCATACCACATACTGTTTTTTGAATTCTATGAATTTGAACATACTACTCGCCTCGCATACTGTTTTTAGCGTACTATGTAGTATTGAAGTATGCGATTTCGAAAGTAGCCAATCTGTAACACTGATGTACTGGATCAGGTCCAATATGTATTGGACACTGTATTGCCTACTTTGGTTATGTCCATGCCACTGTGACGGTTTGGTTTAGGATAGGTGTAGATGTTAATATTGTGAGTGTTAGGGTAGGTGTAGACGTTAATGACACAACGTAATGGGTAATTTCATAGTAAATATAAATAATTCTCATTTCTAGCAACAACCACTCATGCATGCACGTCCACCACGTATTAGGCCTGATCCAGTACATCATCATGCTACAGGCTGCAGTAAGGAAATGCTCAGATTGCTAGTAAAATATTTTAAAATATATTTGTATAAATTACCTATATTTTAAGTCAGACAATTTACAACTTAAGGGACGTGATGTTTAAATTAAAATTATTTCATTTCATAAGTTTGGGGTTTACTTCTGCCAGAGTTTTCTGTTTTTTCTCACATCCACTATATTTCAACTCGACATCACATGAGTATCAAGATTCCTTATGACAAAAACAAAACATTGAAAATGAACAAATAAACCATTATTTTTTTAAACATGAAATGGTGTATAATAAATAGGTTGGTGTAAATGTTTTTAATCAAGTTTTGGTATTATTGAGCTAGATTTGATTAGTCATTGGGATATGTTTTTGTTGCTTTGGCAAAAACCTGGCAAGCCTGACAATACACAAACTATTTATTAAAAAATGGTTCACCAAATTGAGTAAAAATACAATTTTGTACATAAATCTTTAAAAAATACATAATTTAAATTGCTATTGCAAGGAGAATGTCTTACCCAGTTTTGAGCATAGCAGCCTTTGAAATAGATCCTTAACAGCATTGAGGGGCCTTGATTCTTTTTGATGCACCGACACTGCTTTTGGGAGGGTGAAGCATTCTGTTCTGAATCTGCAATAAGCATGTGAAGCAATTCAGAGAAATTCATGTTTACTTGTAAACACCACTGATTCAAACAATAAACACTGATATGCAATCTTTATTTTCAAGTTGTTGAGGAAAGACTTAAAATGACAAATGCCATCTATGTTGACCCAAGCAGGGAGTTTGATCTGCAGGTAATCAGACCAATTATATCACTTTTAGTTGCTTATTTGTTTTAAATATGACTTTACACAATGGTCAAAATAGTGTGCTAACGTTAAGTTTTCTTAATATGATTGTTTTATTAAAGTATTTCAAATGGTACCTCGTTCTTTTGATTTAAAGCTGAATCTTCAGCATTATTACATCTGCAGCATCATTTGAACAGCCAATTACTGTGGACTGAATTCAGGCATTTAAAAAGCGAAATCAAGGCTGCGGTGGTAAAAAACCCGCAAGTATCGCCTGTGTCACAGAGTAATGTTGTGTACCTGGCTGTATATCTTATCAGCGAAGAGAAAACGACACATATTTTAAATTTCACCGTCTTCCTAGTGACCCGAAAGGTCTGTTCTGAATGGAATGTGTAAATAAAGAGAGATATCAGACCTCATTTAAGGAAAATGGCACTAGTTAGCTAACGTTTTCTTTCCCAAACACAGTTAAGATGCCATTTATCAAACTCAAGTTAATGAACAATCCTTTACTAATAGACTTGTCACGATACTGAATTGCGGTATTGAAATTTATAAAGACCATCAATTTCCCACTAACATTTAAGCACTGTTGAATCATGTTCACCGTTGTTTACTGAGAGCAAACACAGACGAGCAATAGACTGATCTTCGCGGTTTTAAAGAGCCCCTATGGTGGGTTTTCGAAAATGACCTTCCATGTAGTGTGTAACACAGATCTAAGGGAAGTGAAATATTTAGCTAAGGCTTATATCTGAAACTGGACAGCTTTTAACACTATTGATTCATCTAAAAAAAAAAAAAAGTTGTCAACTCTCAGTGGTTAGAATGAATCGTCTTCATAACGAATCTTTAGCCATTTCGGCATGACATGACTACAAAACAATTGCTGCGTGCGCAAACCTGGGAAAACTTAAACTTGTGCCTCGCCCACTAAAACAGCAGCAAAGACAAACAGATCCTGAAGTCATGAGTCAAGAAGACGCTGTGCTTACCTGGATATAATTGGAAGTGTGAGGGAAAGAAGTGATACAGCAGTCTACACGCTTACAGTGGGCGATTCATTCGTTTGTTAAAAAAAAGGGTAAAGAAAAGACTGATGGCACTTGTGAGAATGGACAGACAATGCACCAGGGTTGCGTGCAAAATAAGGCCAGTTTATTAGGCACAAAGGCTGTCTGCTGCAGTTGAGGAGGAGCACTGACGAGCGCTACAACCCCCTGGCTGGGGATGTGATCTTTGGGCAAAGCAGAGTACAGGTAAGCCCTAAAAACATATAACACTTCACGCAAGAGGTACCATAGCAATAATTGCAAATAGAAATGATCAAAATTACAGCTGAGAAGGAAGAAAAAGTCCAAAATGAAAAATAATTAATAAAATCAGACCTGGCCCATGGCACATTTCATAAGTGTAAGTAAACGGCTTGTCTCCTTGTTTTCTCTAGCTTGCAAAAGGTGTATTTAATTGTGTTGTTACTTGTAACTCTTTATAGTCTCATATCGCGTCTAATGCCACGTTGAAACGCAAGGTGTGCTGTATGAGGTGCCGTATAGGATTTAAATCAAACTTTGCTTATCAACACATACATAAAACACGTGTGTATACACCTATAAATTACTCGCATATACACCTATACTACTGGATGTTCAAAACAACATGGATGAAACTTGTGTATATACATATAAACTTGGCGCATGAATACAACCACATACACACGCACATACATATAAACTCGATCCTCACATAAACACTCACATTAACACACGCACATACATATAAACTTGCTGCATGCAAACACACTTATACACACTCGCATATACATATAAACTCGATTCTCGCATAAATACCCACATTTACATGCACATACATATAAACTCGCAGCATGCAAACACACCTATACATACTCGCATTTACTTGGTCTATGCATATACACCCTCAACAACACGAGCACATACACAAACTCACTGCATGCAAACACACCTATAACATCTCGCGCAAACATACAAAAATAAATAAATAAATAAAATTCACAAACGTTTATCACGAATCTGGTTATTGCAAAGCTTATGAAATAGAAATAATGTGATTAATAGAGGGATTAAATATGTTAAATTATGAACATATGTTATTTCAAATATTAGTCTATATAAATAGACTATTCAAAATAAGAAATATTTTTATTTAAAACCTTTTTATTTAATTAGGTAATTACATGCACAAATATAAATGGACAGATAGAACCCCTAAAGGACGTTCAAAAAGCAACCAGAATTATAAATATAAATGTAAACTCAAGCTAAACTCCTCTATTCTATTGAAAATGTTAATGTTGCCTATAGTCTTCTTGTTTTGTTTTTTACATTTTTATAATTATTATGCTTTTTATATGTATTTACAATGTGGGTGTCAAAATTGCAAGATTTTGGTATCATTTTGACTGTTAATTATTCAGCATATACAAAAAAAAAAAAAAAAAAAAAAAAAAAAAAAAAAAAACGCTGATTAAAAGACTCTGCTCATCATGTTGGTCAAGTTAACCCCCATGGAAAAGCTATATATATTATCTGGACACTCCTTTTGTGTTTAATAACTACTACTTATATTTTTACAGCAGCTGGCATCCAGCATTTTGCTGCATTAGCCTGTTTATTGGTGACAGGAAAACCCACTTAAGTGCATTCCTGCCCCCTACTGGACATAAGTGTGTATCATAACCCTTGACGAATAGTGAAACCAATAATAAAACAAACATGAAAAAATAATATTAGACAAACATATTTTATTCAAAATGATTACTTAAGCAACCTTATATTTATTAAACCATAATAACATTTCCAATAATTTAATTGCATAATAAACCTTTAATTTTGCAGGAGCATTCCTTTGCATTACCTTTTTATTTATTTATTTTTTAGAATTAGCATAATCTATTTTCATAATTCAACAGATGTAGTTCCTCTATTAATCACATTATTTCTGTTTCTTAAGGTTTGCAATAACCTGATTCATGACAAATAATAATCTTGTTCATTACACTCAAAGGACTTTTACGTTGAAATTAAACTACTTCCTTTTAAAGTGAAATAACTTCCTTTTACTGTGAAAATTCATGCACACACACATATGAAATCACTTGCATATATGTATATACACAACTAACTATATATGTTTGTGAATTTTATTTTGTATGTTTGCACAAGTGTCATTTGGGTGTTTATGCACACATCAAGTTTATATTCTTATATGAGAGTTTATGGGTGTATATGCATAGATCAAGTTTATATGTATATGCGAGTGTGTATAGGTGTGTTTGCATGCAGCAAGTTTATATGTATGTGCGTGTGTTAATGTGAGTGTTTATGTGAGGATCGAGTTTATATGTATGTGCGTGTGTATGTGGGTGTATTCATGCGTCAAGTTTATATGTACATACACAAGTTTCATCCATGTTGTTTTAAACATCCAGTAGTATAGGTGTATATGCGAGTAATTTATAGGTGTATACACACGTGTTTTATGTATGTGTTGATAAGCAAAGTTTGATTTAAATCCTATACGGCACCTCATAGTGCTGCTTTGTTTACAGATTTAAACATTGTGTTTGTGAGCTTGTGTTCCACTGCCATTTGTTGTTGCTATGGCCACCGTCAGCTGTTCCTACACACGTGCAGCAGTCAAGGTTCAGAACAGTTTAGCTTTTGCCTCCGTGTGGATTAATACTGAATGTGTGTCATAGTTAAGAATGGAGCAATATGCTGGTGTTTGACTACACTGCTTAAATTCAACAAATGGACCATCAAAATTAAGTGTGATATATTTCAAATATAAATAAATACATTTCAAATTGTTTTATTGTCAAATAAACACAACATTGAGGAACCATTTAAGTAGAGGTGGAAAAGCACAAAAATAACAACAACAACAAAAAAACGTTAATCACGTTACTTTGTTTATATCTAACTACTCTCAAATCGACATTATATATTAGCCCATAGAGCTTGTGATAAATTTTCTCAAGTACTTACTGACAATCAGGCGTGGATTCGAGTGTCGGGTCATGGCAAACTTGATCCAAAGGATATCCTTACTACAGTTAAACACTGGCTGGTAGACATCAGACACCACGACTCGATCCAAATTGCTCAGATGACCTTGATGAAATAAGTGCATTTGTTATTATTTGAGCAAACGTGTACGCAACCTATATTTTAATCAGACTGAGGTAGCTAAAGTTGGTTTTATATTAGCACATTCGTTCCGTGACAACTTGTGACGGGGTGCCTGTATTGTTTACCACGCTAACGTTACTATAAATATAAGGTCTGAAATCTTATTTAAGTATGACGTCAAAATAACATTAACGTTTGCACCAATGTTGAACTATGATAGCAGACTAATACTATATTTCCTACTTCGAAATTGCAAAATAATATTTTCTGAAATTAAATTATAAAGGGGAAGGTCTGAATGTGCGAATATAAAATCATATTTATCTCAATTTTAATAAACTCGGCTTACTTTTCAAATACCTCCAGGTCACAGGCTCATTGAGAAGATCCTCAGATTCGTCGTTTTGCGGGGGATTCAATCCACTTTGGCTTGAGTCTTCGTTCCTTAATTTTTCATCCAAACTGTGTTCCGGCCAACATGCATGGCAGTGGAACGTGGATTTTGGCATTGAGTCTTTGTTCGGGTCACCTGAAGACGCTGAAGCGTTGCGATATCGTTTACATTCCTCATATGCATCGTCGACTCTCAATCGCAATCTTTCCACATCTACCGGAGGCTGCTTGGCTTTGAGAGACTCACTGGCTCGGTCAGTGTCTAAAGTTATATCGTTTTTGTTAAGATGGGCTATTGTCGATTTTACAAATTCCCAATTTATCAACAGTGCTATCAATAACATCCTAATTTTTATGTTCCACATCATTTCAGTGCCCTGCACGGTAAAAACTTGTCATAGCACAATCAACCGGCGTCGGAGGGGAACGAAGGAATAGTGGCACGCAATCTTGACAAGGCCTAAAAATTACGGGAAGACCGCAGGTTCAATTTATGCACTTCGCGGACAAATATCATATCCGGTGATATTTGTTTCTATTTAACCATCTCATGGGTTATCTGTCATGCAACAAGCTTAAAAAACTGATAATATCTGAGATTAGACTTTTTAATATATGCAGATTTAAATCCACAATATTATTCGTCTTATCTGGTAAATTAATCAGTTTATTTTGAGTTTAATTTCAGGTTGTTTTCAATTTTTAAATAAATACAATAAGTTATGCTGTTTCCATTCAAATACCCCTAAGCCATGAGTGAATTTTGTGAGATAAGCAAGACTCATGCAGTACCAATGGTTTTTAACAGTAGCCCATGCTGTAAGTTTGTATAAAATGTTAAATTTGTTAAAATTCTAAGCACAGGTGGTTATAATAGGCACATTCTTATGGCAAGTTATAAAGAGGTAGAAACATCTGGAGGTCAGCTGGACTTTACTGTTATTTTCAGTTTTGTTTACATTTGATGTGTTTATTTTGTGTAGTTTTAATTTTAATTAAGTTGCTTAATACAACTATAAATCTGCACCTGTATGAGTATTAAGGTATTCCTTCAGTCACTCCTGATGTTCTTCAATAGTACAGTCATGATGAAACAATGCAGCTTATAAAAAGAAATGAAAATCTGTCCGCAATTTACTTCAGCATTTATATAAAAATGCTCATATATTTGAATCAAAATGCATATTATTATCATATGGAAATTTTACTTTAAGCAGTTTTAGCCTGCTCAGTTAATTTTTTTATGTAACAAAACAAACAAATATTAAAAATCCTGATTATTTAAAAACAGATTGGTTGCGGTGCAGAGGCAGTTCTAAATGACACATCAAGTCACTCTTAATTGACACAAGATTAATGTGATAGTTTACAGTACATCACAATTCAAATGTTGTTAAATTTGTTCACTTTTGAATGCAATGTTGAATACTTTTGATTGTAATGTTGAATGTTGAATGTTGAATAACCTTTAAGTAAAACCAAACATTAATTTTAAGAAAAATGGAAAATAAAAATACATTCGAAAACTTAATTAAATAAACTGTATTGGCACAAGGGCAACACAGTGGTTCAGTGGTTAGCATTGTCGCCTCACAGCAAGAAGGTTGCTGGTTCGAGCCTCGGCTGGGTCAGTTGGCATTTCTGCGTGGAGTTTGCATGTCCACCCTGTGTTGGCGTGCGTTTCCACCTGCTGCTCTGGTTTCCCCCACAGTCCAAAGACATGCGCTATAGGGGAATTGAATAAACTTTACTGGCCATAGTGTATACAGTATGTGTGTGCATGTGAGAGTGTATGAGTGTTTCAGGGCATCCGCTGCGTAAAACATTTGCTGGATAAGTTGGTAGTTTATTCCGCTGTGGCGACCCCTGAAGAAAATGAATGAATAAATGTATTGGCACAGGTTTATAAAGGAATGTAAAACATGTTCAGTTGGCAAAATGTATTGACACTTAACAAAAAAGATTTGACTTGGAATCACACTTATGTTTATTTAGCTCATTTAAACACTGTAAGTCAATCATTGACAAATTCAATCATGTACAGTAATGTCAGAATGTCAACATTTCAGTTTTCTGGGGAGTCTAAGTAAGGGTAGTCATGTAGAGAATGCTGTCCAAAAACTGTGACAGCCCTGATCTTGCCAGAATAGTTATATCAGTTTACTTATCAATTCATTTTTATTTTATTGTATTGTTTTATGTAATTAGTTAATTTCATATATGTAATATTTACCACAACACTCACAAATAGCTTTGTACTCAGATCTTTCTGAAAATTAAACTCAACACATTTTTTTCTGGATGTAATGCTGTAAGTGAATACAGCTCACTGTTGTTCTCTTTCAGTGACAGTAATATTGAGCTTAAAATGCACTGAGAGCAGTGCAGTGATACAGGGTCTGGGTTTATCACATGTGCCTGGTAAAAGTTCCTGACATTTGAGGATTAGAGCAAGTTCAGTGCACTAGCACAACCAAAGCCAAGGTTTTATCCACTGACAGCTGTGTTGATTCTCTTTGAGATTCGAGTGTAAAGCAGATCACGGTATCCTGACTTCTATAGAGTTTGCATTTTTGCTTCTTTTTGTTGCACTGATAATTTGTACTTGATATAAAACAGCTTAAGATGGTGGTTGATGTGAACATGATTTTAATATATTTTAAAAGAACTCGGTTTCATTGACGATTCTTGTAGATGACCTTCAGATGACCGCTGCTGACATGCCTGTAAATCTGCTACTGTACCTATAGGCCAACAGAAAAGGTGCAAAATGAATTAAAGACTAAAATGGACTGTACTAGCAAAATATGTTATTGTTCCTATAGGAATATCAGCACTTCTCTTCCAGGCAACTGCAAACATGTAAACTCTACAAATGGTAAAATATGGACAAACTCTTTGAGTTAAAAGTATAAAATGTAAACAGAATTCATATTTTACCTAAATCTGTGTTGAAAATTGGTTTGAAAATGGGGCAAAATGAATTAATTTCTAATATTTTGTGGTAAACAAGAGTTGGCAATTACTTGTTTAGATTAACTTACCAGAAATGATCTCTCAGCCAGCCATGACATGTTTAATAAAAGCTTATGGAGAAAGAACAATAGGAAGAATTTTAATATAAGAAGCGTTAATAGTAAATATTTTTATCAGTAAAGTCTTGAGGTGTTCTTACCTTCATAGTTAATACAACCATTTGTGTCCTCCTGCCCTGCCAGCAACTGATCCACTTCACCCTCAGACAATCTCTCACCTAAAAAAATCAGAGTTCCAATGAGCCAATGTTTTCAGCATTCATAGAATAAGGACATTTCCCTCCAATTATTCCATACCCAAAGTTGCAAGTACATGGCGGAGTTCAGCCCCCATGACCGTTCCATTGCCTTCTTTGTCAAAGACCCGAAGGCCCTCCACAAAATCTTCAAATGAGCCACTTTCGGTAGACTTTGAAACTTGTTGAAGCATAGGCAGGAAAGTCTCAAAGTCGATCAGTTTGGATTCCATCTCTAAATGACAAAATTCAATCGAAGCAATTACTGTAGCAGATTCAAAGATTTTATTTGATGTCATAAAAATGTTCCTCTATTTCATAGTTCAACCAATAATTAAAAATGAAAACATTGTATTCACTTGCTTTCCTAATGAAGAAAGAACAAACCACAGAAAGGATCAACTACCTTATTTTAGGGTTCACTAAAAATGCCACCAAATGGTCACCAGCGTCCAGAGGGTAATAACAAGTGCATCAATATTCTGCAAATATCTCTTTAACAAATAATTCAACCAAAATGGTGATTCTGTCATAATTTACTGGTCCTCTACTTGTTCCATATCTGAATAGATTTTTTCTTTTATCCGTTGAACGCAAAAGAAGGTATTCTGTGGATTGTTTGTTACCAAACAGTTGACAGAACCTACTGATTTCCTTTTTCAGCCCATACACTCTCAGAAATAAAGGTAAAAGAGCTGTCACTGGGGTGGTATCTTTTTAAAACGTACATATTTGTACTTAAAGGGCATATATTCATACCTCAAAGGTATATATTAGTACCTAAACATTTCAAGGGGTACATTCTTGTTCTTTTTAGGTATTAATATGACCCTTTAAGCACAAATTTGTACCTTTAAAAAATAAACCACCCCAGTGACAGCTCTTCTACCTTTATTTCTGAGAGTGTATGGAAATCAGGGGTTTCTGATGAAGAATTGGCAACCAACGTTTGTTTAAATGTATTGTTTTGTGTTCAGCAGGCAGATATTGGTTAAATGTTGGGTGAACTATACCTTTAAGCCAAGGACAGTTATAAAACGTTAACAGTGTCCTTTGTCTCCATGGGCCTTTTTTTGCTTGTTAAGGAGTGCTAACACATTCCTGCAGTTAAAGTGGATCTTTGACTTACTGAGCCGTTGTGACTAGGATTAATTTGATCTCAGTATTCAAAGAATGACTTGCAAATGTCACAGAGAATTTTTTTGCATTCGATGACATCTTTGATTTTAGTGAAAACAAACACCTCACTAATCCCTCTGACAGATGTGTGTTAAGTCTTTTACTTAGTTTGTTCCTGAAAGGTCCAATGGGACTCATTTAAATTTGATGTAACCTTTTGTCCTTAAAGGTCATGCAGTATTTGCTCTTTCGCATTTATGCTGTAAATCTACCTTCAGGCTTTGGTTTTCCTAGAACATTCAAGACTTCAGCATTGGTTGGGTTCTGCCCCAAAGCTCTCATCACATCCCCACACTGTGCGAGTGAAATGCCTGAGGGAGACCTGGCAAACAGCTGAAAAGCCTCTTTAAACTCTGTAAAAAAATAACATTAAGAAAAAAAATTCATTCTTTAAAGCCGAGTTGATCAGATGACCTTTTAAACTGACCCTTACCTTCAAGCTGTTGAGCATTGAAATGTACCTGAAACCCAGAACAAAGTTTTAATAAATGGTATTTGCACCAATATAATTGATTATAAGTTAAATATAATAGTAGCCTATAGGTAAATGTGGACTTGAAATACATTCTTGACATGTTTTTACTGCACAGATGTTAGTGTCATACAGTATGTTAAGGAACAGTCTAGAGCAGCTGTTCTGCTGCCATTTTTCCTGGCACCAACGATAATCTCCCCTCAAAGTACAGTCTGTTTATGAGATCATATCGCACATATCTGTATCCCTGGAGAGTCTAACTTAGGAAGTGTAGTGGAACAACCTCAGATCTTAGTGGCAGGTGTGTGTAGATCCATGTAAAGGACATCAACGAGAATCATGCCATGAAGTAGTATTGTTCTGTGCATGCCCAAATATGCTGCTTATCAAAACCTGTGGCACAATCAATATTAGTAATCCAGAAATTAGAAAATTAGAATTAATGATGTCTTTGTTGGGCACATTAATATTCAAATTAGAGATCCACTTTGTCTGAGCATTATTTTCTAGGCAGAAATGTTTAAAAATAGATTTTCTGATATTGAATCTTTGAGTCGAAGACAAAACTTCGGTGGTGTGGGGGGTCAGGTCAATAAAAAAGCAACACAGCTTTGAATTTAGCTGTGGTTCATACATTAAAAAAAGGGTTTAGGTTTCAATTATATTTCTCTTTTTTTCTAAAAAAAAAAAAAAATTTTAATCATACATAATCACCATACATTTAACGATTTACAAAGTTTACTGTGATTTACATCATTTTCAGTATTAAATCTTTATATTTTCCCACTGTTTTAAAAACTTTAATAACTTGTAGTGCCTTATTTGAACTTTTCAAATTATTAATTAGCTAAATGATAATAAAAAAAAAAGGTTAATAATCTTGCAGTGTTAATGAACGCTCACATCAGACCAAGTAAAATTAAATAGCACAAAATAAAAAAATAAAGAAAAAGAAACTTACTACAGCTGCATTATTCACTGGATTTGGAGATTGGACTGGGTCTAGATCAGGTGCAGAATTGTCTTTTTCAGCTTTTGTAGCTGACTCTGGTGTTAAATTTTGTGAAGAAGCAGCTGATGCTGGATCTTTTGCTCCTGGAGCTGGATCTTCCTTTAGATCTTCTTTTTTGGGTGCTTGTTTTGGTGAAGCCATAATGGTGTGATCACAAATCAGGCTGACAATATTTGACTGCTGTTAAACAATGAGCACTGAAGCCCTCAATGTTATATACCCAGGTCTGTTTTCCAAAATCTGATGCACCTCCCAACATTACTCACATTTCTAAAATAGGAAAGAATGCACTGACTCCAGTGCATCTAATAAACTTCTCAGAATACAAAGTCCTTCCCACTTCACGTACATTTTCTCATCTGTATAGAGCATCATCACACATATTCTTCTCTGAAATCTCTCAAGTGAATTTTTGTATTAACAATAAGCTCAATGGTTGGGTAGATGTGCAAAACATATTCTGTTATGTGACAACATCATCAAAGTCATCCTCATAGTGATCCTTAACCACAAGTAAGGATGACAGCAATACAAGAAGGGATTCTGTTCACAGGCATGCTTTTAATAGACACAAATGTTGAAGCTTAACTGTAACCCGCAAACAATGACATCTCAATCACAACTGCGTCGCCTTTACAAAACATTTTTTACCCTGAGAACCTTCACAAAAGAAAATCTTATACACACTCTGAACTTCTGAATTATCTTCTAATAATGTGAAATCATCAACATAAAGTGATGCAACAAAACAGTATAACTGCCTGCCTAATGTGCTGTTGATGTATGGAGGATTCTTCAAGTTTTGTAGGTAGTTAGGTGGATTCTCTGTGGATGAAACTGAAACAACTCAGCCCATTCATACTGAGACTTAAGCAAAACCTTAAATTCATAATTGTGCTCTTTAAACTATTCCTGAAAAATCTGCAACGTGCTTTGAAAGAGGTCACAAGAGAACACCAGTGTCATGAAGCTTTCTTTAGCCTGCTGTGGAACAATGTTTAGGTACAACAAATGCTGAATTCATGTCCACATGCATGTCTGGACCCAAGGTTTCCCAGCAGAACTTTCCCAGAGCATCACACTGCCTCCACTGGCATGTTGAAATCCCACACTGCATTCTAGTTCCATCCCTTCTCCAAGTAAACGGAGCCCATGTACACAGCCGTGCATGTGAAGTCAAAAAAGAGATTCAAAAGACCATGCATCCTTCTTCCAGTACCTATAATGTTCCCTGTCTACCACTAAATGTGCCGGCAGTGGGTGTGTGAGTGTCATAACTAAACAATGGATCCAGCAATTCATGTGAGAAAAAAGTAACATGTGCTATCTACCAACTATGCACACTCCTTCAAAACAATGGCATTCCCTGCACAGAAGTGTTTGAAGAACATGATACAGAGTTCATGGTACTCCGCTGGCCTTACAGTTCCCAAGATCTCAATCCATTTGAGGAACTTTAAGATGTGCTGCACCAACAGGCTAAAACCATGGCAACAACAGGATTTGTAGGATCTGCTGTGTTGTGTCAGTTACTACATATATTCCTCTGGGATATTGTAGAGCTCATGCCTTGGTCAATCAACATAATTTTGGCAGCATGTGGAGGACCAACAGCATATTTAGACGAGCAGTCATAACATTTTTGGCTCATTGATATATACATCAATACACAGAAAAAAAGACCATTGCAATATATGTTTTATGCCAGCTTTAACTGAGACATGGTAATTGAGAACTGAGAAGTGACTAGACATAACTATTGAATATGGCTCTTGCGTTCATTTACCCTCCAGTTCTCTCACTATGGATGCTGGTACCCTTCCAGCAAAGCTTGAGTCTTGTCTTTGTCTTTTTGTTTTGAGGGCATTTTTGACCAAGACCAAGTCATGCACTCTTTTGTCTACATGTTTAAGTTATTCGAACATGGTGGTTTGGATCCAGGCTAATCTGTCTAGTTTGGCGTCATGGTTTGGAGATCCGTATTTTGTCTTTTCTAGTGAACACATGGATTGAGTGTTCACTCTCTGTGTGCTCATGTCATGTTGGCTTTGATTTTTCATTTGTTACAATATCTGCCATGCACTTTCCTGTCTATTGTCTGCCTTGGTTGTTAAAAAGATAGCACACACAAAATTGTAAATTTAGGACCATCGACTTCCACAAATCCCAGAAGTCAATGATTCCATAATATTTTGTGTTAAACAGAGGAAGGAGACTCACATATGGGTTTGATCAAATTAAAGGGGAGTAAATGAAGACCACATTTTCAGTTTTGAGTGAACTATTACTGAATATTGGGTGTTTCGCTCTCCTCATTACTTGCCTTGATTGCTTCCCTATGTTCTTAGCTGTACCTAAAATCATCCTCTATACTCTCACGCATTGTTCCCGCATACAGTTGAAGTCAGAATTATTAGCCCCCCTTTAATTTTTTTTCTTTTTAAAATATTTCCCAAATAATGTTTAACAAAGCAAGGAAATTTTCACTGTATTTCCTATAATATTTTTTTCTTCTGGAGAAAGACTTATTTGTTTTATTTCGGCTAGAATGAAAGCAGTTTTTAATTTTTTAAAAGCCATTTTAAGGTCAATATTATTAGCCCCTTTAAGCGAGATATTTTTTCGATAGTCTACAGAACAAACCATCATTATACAATAATTTGCCTAATTACCCTAACCTGCCTAGTTAACCTAATTAACCCAGTTAAGCCTTTAAATGTCACTTTAAGCTGTATAGAAGTGTCTTGAAAAATATCTAGTCAAATATTATTTACTGTCATCATGACAAAGATAAAATAAATCAGCTATTAGAGATGAGTTATTAGAACTGTTATGTTTAGAAATGTGTTGAAAAAATCAACTGTAAGTCAACTTAAAGCAGTGAATGAAACAAGTGAGTGAATCAGAGCACTGAGTGCACACCGTTTTGTTTGTGCTTTGCAGGTTGATAAATCCCTCAGATGGATTAGATATTCAACT